>NC_043013.1:43714045-43734045 GCF_006345805.1 Octopus sinensis | reverse complement strand
TAGTATACAACTGTCATGCAATGTCAAGACAAGGAGACTGAAATACACACACACAAATTTATGTAAATAAATAACAAGGATGTACAGGTGTCAATACACTACAGCCGTTTCAAGGGGTTCCATTTAATTGATCAATGAAAACATTACATCAATTTGAAAGAAACCGCTATCTTCAGACGCAGATGACTATATAGATTTCAAGCATAAAGGATAAGCCATTTTTTAAACAAATTTATATCAATATACCAAACTGGGAAGGTACCTCAATTTAAGTTCCTAATTCAACTGAATCTTAATTATATGTATGTATGTATGTATGTATGTATGTATGTATGTATGTGTGTATGTGTATATATGTATGTGTGTGCACGCTTGTATATGAATCTATCTATCTATCTATCTATTTATCTATCTATCTATCTATCTTATTTCTTTACTGCCCAGAAGGGGCTAAACACAGAGGGACAAACAAGGACAGACAAACGGATTAAGTCAATTATATCGACCCCAGTGTGTAACTAGTACTTATTTAATTGACCCCAAAGGGATGAAAAGCAAAGTTGACCTCGGCGGAATTTGAACTCAGAACGTAACGGCAGATGAAATTCCACTAAGCATTTCGCCCGGTGTACTAACGTTTCTGCCAGCTTGCCGCCTTACTATCTATCTATCTATCTATCTATCTATCTATCTATCTATCTACTATCTATCTACTCTCTATCTTTCTATCTATCTACTATCTTTCTATCTATCTATCTATGTATTTATCTATCTATATATTTATATGATGGGCTTATTTCAGTTTTTACCAAATTTACTCACAAAGTTTTGGTTGGCCTGAGCCTAAAGTAGAAGACACTTGTCTGAGGTGCCATGCAGTGGGACTGAGTTCTTACCACACAGCCAAACCTGTTCCTATTATATATAGCGAGAGAACATAAATAGCTGGTACAAATGCTACACTGTTTTGTCTGAAGCTCAAAAGACTCTGCCAAACTGGGTACATCTAATAATGAAAGGTGAAGTCATCTAACTAAATTGGACATCCAGACAACAAGAATATTGTCTGAGAAGTCTAAAGCTAAAATTTTTTTATTATGAATAAACATACAAGCCTGGCTGTGTGGTTAAGAAGCTTGCTTTGCAGTCATGTGGTTCTGGGTTCTGTCCCAGTATATGACACAATGGATCGGTGTCTTTTTACTATAGTCCCAGGACTGTATGGGAGCCCATTCTCGAGGTTGTAACAGAGGAATTTAAGACCAATTGTCCCTGGGAACTTCTATATGCTGATGACATTATTATCATTGTGGAATCTGTAACAGAACTAGAAAAGAGATTCCAGTTATGGAAGCAAAACCTGTTATCAAAGTACATTAAAGTTAACTTAGCAAAGACTAAAGTTCTAGTAAGCAGAAAAGCATAAGGAACCCTACTTCCTTCAGGTAAATGGTGCTGCTCAGTATGTATGAGGGATGTAGACAGGAATTTCATCTGGTGCACCCTGTGCAAGTTATGGACACACAAGAAGAGCGGTGGAATCACTGAGTGGTTATTGGAGAAAGGAGTGTTTGTATCTAGCTGATGCAAGAATGCCATAAAGACTAAAGATACACTAGAAATTGATTTTCTCAAATGCCCTGGAGGGTCCCTAGAAGTAGTAGATAATTTCTGTTACTTAGGTGACCCAATTAGCAGTGAAGGAAGATGCTCTGAAAGTATAGTTGCTAGAATAAAAAAAGAATTGAGAAAGTTCAGAGAGCTTTTACCTCTGTTGGTTACCAAGGGTCTCTCTCTGAGTGAAAGGTAGGTTGTATGATGCTTGTGTACATACAGCAATACTACATGGTACTGAGACTTGGGCCTTGAATGCAGAGGACGTATGATGACCAGAGAAGAACGAAGCTAATATGCTCTGCTGGATGTGCAATGGAGATGAATGCATTGATTGGTGAACAAGGGTGTAGGCATAGATGAGTGGTTGGTGAGAGCTGACAAGCATTTACAGGGAGGTTGTCTGAAAGGTGACGATTGGCAATAAGTATAGTGATGAATTCAGGGTACAAGTAAGGGTTCACAAAGGATCAGTCCTCAGCCCCCTCTTGTTCATCATAGTTCTCCAGGCAATAACAGAGGAATTTAAGTCAGGCTGCCCCCAGGAGCTCCTCTATGCTGCTGACCTTGTTCTTATAGCTGATTCACGACCAGAACTAGAGAAGAAATTCCAGGTGTGGAAGCAAGGTTTAGAGGTGTGGAAGCAAGGTTTAGAGTTGATTTAGTAAAATCCAAAATCTTAGTAAGCAGGAAAGCAGACAAGTCACAAATCCGTTTAGGTAGAATGGTCCTGCTAGATATGTAGAAAAGGTGTAGATAGAATCTCCATAAGATGTACCTGGTGCAAGCTATGGACACATAAGAGGTGCAGTAATATCGAAGAAGGTTAATAGGGAAAATAGTCTTTGTGTATGACAGATGTACAGGTACAATAAACACTAGAAATGTAAAGAAAATAGACTCCATCAAATGCGAGGAGGGATACCTAGAAGTAATTGATAGCTTCCGTTATGAAGGTGAGATGAAATCAGCAGTGGAGGTGGATTCTCTGGGAGTATAGCTGCTAGAATAAGAATAGGCTGGGCAAAGTTCAGAGAGCTTCTACCTCTGCTGGCAACAAAGGGCCTCTCCCTCAGAATGAAAGGCAGACTCTATGTTGCATGTGACTGGCCCTTGTGCTGGTGGCACGTAAAAGCACCCACTGTACTCTTGGAGTGGTTGGCATTAGGAAGGGCATCCAGCTATAGAAACTTAGCCAGATCAGATTGAGCCTGGGGCAGCCTCTGGCTCAGCAGTCCTCAGTCAAACTGTCTAACCCATGCCAGCATGAAAAGCGAACGTTAAACAATGAGATAATGATGATGATGAAGATGATATATATATATCTTGCTGGCTTGGGATGTCCATTATGCCAATGATAATAAATACATGCACCAGTGCGTGTGTTTATAATTATAGACATAATGAACCTCCTAAGTCATGATTTGTTTCAATATATGAATTCACATCAAGAAGTGTGTGTGTGTGTGTGTGTGTGTGTGTGGTGTGTGTGTGTGTGTGTGTGTTTCCCTCCCAACACAAACCAATACTATTTGACAACCAGTGTTGATTTGTTTATTAAGGTGGCGAGCTGGCAGAAACACTGGCACACCGGGTGAAATGCTTAGTAGTATTTCATCTATCTTTACATTCTGAGTTCAAATTCCGCCAAGGTCGACTTTGCCGTTCATCTTTTCAGGGTCGATAAATTAAGTACCAGTTGCATACAGGGGTTGAGCTAATCTTCTGACTCCCTTCCCCAAAATTTCAGGTCTTGTGCCTAGAGTAGAAAATTGTTGGTTTGTTTATGTCCCTGTAACTTAGTGGTTCAATAAAACAGACTGATAAAATAAGTACCATGCGCTGGAAAAGAGGAAAAAAAAAAAAGTACTGGGATTGATTTGTTTGACTAAAACCCTTCAAGATAGCAGTGTCCCCAGCATGGTCACAGACAAATGGCGGACAAGTAAAAAAAATGAAGAAGATAATAACAAAATTAAATGCAACTCACTCGTCTCTCTTTGATACTGAAAACAAATCAAGCTTTTAGTCCGATGTTCAACATTCAGTTACACAGCAGACACTCGGTGGAAGTATTTGGTGGATGTTGGTCAGAGAACAGATGGACTACACTATCACCCGACGTACTGGATGACTAGAGAACTGGCCAGTGTACTGAGAAAAGAAACAATACCTCAGACAGTCTCAGTTATGTATTTATAAATAAAAAAATTATTTAACATGAGTCATGGGAAGGGAGGAGAGAGTGGATGCTTTTAAAGAGTGTAGCTGGATATGGTTGAGAAAGTTTGTCTATTAAGAGAAGATGAAGGGATGGCTCATCAAATATTTATGTATGTCTCTTGTATGTGTATGAATGTGTGTGTGTGTGTGTGTATGTGTTTGTGTGTGTGTTTGTGTGCGTGTGCGTGTGTTTGTTTGTGTGTGTTTGTGTGTGTGTGTGTGTGTGTGTGTAAAAGAAATATATATTTATGTGCATATATAAATATATTTGTATGAGTGTTGTTATGTATGTTGTGTGTATACATATATGTGTATGGGTATATACATATATATATATATATATAAATATTATATACATATGTATGTAGGTATGTATATATATGTGTGTATGTGCTCACACACACACACACACACACACACACACACACACACACACACACACACACACACACACATATACACAAACATATATGTATTCATGGATGTGTGTATGTATATAGAAATGTTAGCAGCAGGGTGATGCTGGCTATTATACACAGTTCATACATGTAATGACATGTCAACAACAAATGTCAGCCAATAAGTCAATTGTCACCAAATACCATTTTTATAGTTTCCCTGTCGATGTTGCTGCTGCTGCTGCTGCTGCTACTGCTGCTGCTGCTATTGTTTTTGTTATTGTATTGTTATTGGAGGTAATGACAATAGTAATGTTTGTGATGGTTATTATGGTTTGGTCGTTGTTGATGATGTGATAGTAAGTATCATCCTAGTGATGATTGTAGCAGTTGTGGTTTTGAAGGTGGTGGTGGTGGTTGCGGTGGTGGTGGTGGGGTGGTTGTGGTACATGTGGTTTTGATGGTGGTGGTGGTGGTGGAGGTGGGATTGTGGTACTTGTGGTTTTGATAGTGGTGGTGGTGGTGGAGGTGGGGTTGTGGTACTTGTGGTTTTGATAGTGATGGTGGTGGTGGTGGAGGTGGGGTTGTGGTACTTGTGGTTTTGATAGTGATGGTGGTGGTGGAGGTGGGGTTGTGGTACTTGTGGTTTTGATAGTGGTGGTGGTGGTGGAGGTGGGGTTGTGGTACTTGTGGTTTTGATAGTGGTGGTGGTGGTGGTGGAGGTGGGGTTGTGGTACTTGTGGTTTTGATAGTGGTGGTGGTGGTGGAGGTGGGGTTGTGGTACTTGTGGTTTTGATAGTGGTGGTGGTGGTGGAGGTGGGGTTGTGGTACTTGTGGTTTTGATGGCGCTGGTAGTGGTACTTGTGGTATTCTAATAATCATAGTCTTGAAGTTGGTGGTGGTGGTCGTAGTTGTTGTGGTTTTGATGGTGTTGTTAGTACTTAGGGTACTTGTAGTCTTGGTGTTGGTGGTATTTGGAGTACTTGTGCCTTTGGTGCAGGTAATACTTGGGATACTTGTAGCTTTGGTGCAGGTGGTTCTTGGGGTACTTGTAGCTTTGGTGTTGGTAGTACTTAGGGTACTTGTAGCTTTGGTGCAGGTGGTTCTTAGGGTACTTGTAACTTTGGTGTTGGTGTTTCTTGGGGTACTTGTAGTTTTGGTGCAGATGGTTCTTAAGGTACTTGTAGCTTTGGTGTTGGTGGTACTTAGGGTACTTGTAGCTTTGGTACGGGTTGTACTTGGGGTACTTGTAGCTTTGGTGTTGGTGGTTCTTGGGGTACTTGTAGCTTTGTTGTTGGTGGTTCTTGGGGTACTTGTAGCTTTGGTGCAGGTGGTTCTTAGGGTACTTGTAACTTTGGTGTTGGTGGTATTTGGGATACTTGTAGCTTTGGTGCATGTGGTTCTTGGGGTACTTGTAGCTTTGGTGTTGGTAGTTCTTGGGGTACTTGTAGCTTTGGTGCAGGTGGGTCTTGGGGTACTTGTAACTTTGGTGTTCTTGGTATTTGGGGTACTTGTAGCTTTGGTACAAGTTGTACTTGGGGTACTTGTAGCTTTGGTGTTGGTGGTACTTCGGGTACTTGTAGCTGTGGTGTTGGTGGTACTTCGGGTACTTGTAGCTGTGGTGTTGGTGGTACTTAGGGTACTTGTAGCTGTGGTGTTGGTGGTAATTGTGGTGATTGCTGTAGTTGTGGCTTTCATGGTTGTGTCAGTAGCAGTTGTGATAAGAGTGAATGTTCCTTGTGGTGTCAGATGTAGTTTTGTTAGTGATCATGTAATTGATGATGGTTTTTGTGGTTTTGAAGATTCTGTTTGTAGCTGTACTTTTGACAGTGCTAGTGGTGGTTGTAGTTTTGTTAGTGGTAGTAGTGGTAATTGTAGCAGGTCAAGCAAAACAGTGGTGGTGGTAGTAGTTGTAGTTTAGGTTCTGTTATGCATTGTTGGGGTTGTTGAGTTTTTAATGCTGTAGTAATTAGTAGCTGTAATAGTATCTGTGGCAGTATTGGTAGTAGTTGTGGTAACTGTGTTAGTGGTTTTGATGGTGTAGCATGCCGGGCGAAATGCGTAGCTGTATTTCGTCTGCCATTACGTTCTGAGTTCGAATTCCGCCGAGGTCGACTTTGCCTTTCATCCTTTCGGGATCGATAAATTAAGTACCAGTTACGCACTGTAATTGACTTAATGTAATTGACTTAATCCGTTTGTCTGTCCTTGTTTGTCCTCTCTGTGTTTAGCCCCTTGTGGGTAGTAAAGAAATAGGTTGTAATAGTGGTGGTGTTGGTGGTTGATAAGGCGGCGAGCTGGCAGAAACGTTAGCACGCTGGGCGAAATGCTTAGTGGTATTTCGTCTGCCGCTACGTTCT
The DNA here is from genome assembly GCF_006345805.1 of Octopus sinensis. Classification (NCBI taxonomy): domain Eukaryota; kingdom Metazoa; phylum Mollusca; class Cephalopoda; order Octopoda; family Octopodidae; genus Octopus; species Octopus sinensis. The sequence continues at coordinate 43,727,450 of NC_043013.1, read as the reverse complement.
GAGTTCAAATTCCGCCATGGTCGACTTTGCCTTTCATCCTTTTGGGGTCGATTAAATAAGTACCAGTTACATACTGGGGTCGATATAATCAACTTAATCCGTTTTATCTGTCCTTGTTTGTCCCCTCTGTGTGTAACCCCTTGTGGGCAGTAAAGAAATAGGTGTTTATGGTGATAGTTGTAATAGTGGTGGTGTTGGTGGTTGTGGTAGTTGTAGCTTGGGTGATAGTTGTGAAAGAATATTAGTGATATGATACCATAGAAGGAAGGTTTTCAATTTAGATATTAACATTTTAAAATGGACAATTTTATATCATAAAGATTGAGGTTGTTTTAGACCAGTGCTTCTCAACCAGGGTCTATATGCTCCCTTGTGGCCCATATGAGATTTAGGGAGTCCACATAAGCAAAATAGTAAATTGGGTCCATGAAAATATTTTGTTTTAGATGTATTTATTGCAAGAAACAGCTAAGTTTCTTTCACAAATGTTTTACATAGTTCAGCTTACACAAGTGAATGTGTGTTAGACAAAATAGGGATTTTGAAAGAAGTATCTATCTATAAAACTAGTTTTTAGACATCAAATGGCTATGGAAGTCCACCAGAATAAAATAGTCCAGAGATAAAAAATGGTTGAGGACCACTGTTTTAGACAGAGAAGAAAATGAAAGAGAATAAAAGTGAGATCAAAAGGAGTAAAGAGGTTGGCTGGGACACAGTCCGCAGAAACCTGCTTCCAACCCCTACAATGCAAGCCCTATAATGAATACTCCGAAGGAGATGAAAACAAAGCAGGCCCAAAAACATGAAACGGGTCCATAAATACTGAAGCTCTAGCATGTGGCTATGCATACCCCTTTTACTCTTTTACTTGCATCAGCCACTTGACTGCGGCCATGCTGGAGCACCACCTTTAGTCGAGCAAATCAACCCCAGGACTTATTCTTTGTAAGCCTAGTACTTATTCTATCGGTCTCGTAAACACACCAGCATCGGTTGTCAAGCGATGTTGGAGGGGACAAACACACACACACACACACACATATACATATATATATATATAATGATAAATCTCAGAGCGAGTATATGTATTTGTGAAGGGATCTGACTTCTCATCGACAACCATGATTGTCACATGCTGATGAAAGGTAAACACCTTGAAACTCGGGTACGTGTGTATCATGAGTTGAAGACGGGGAGGATGGCTCCCCTTCACAAATACTGAGAGGACACAGATAGTGTGTCTATAGCCAGCTGGAGGAGATATCTTCCTGGGGCTACAAACTACAGTAGCATCCACCCTTATGGGTTAGCCATATTCAAATGGCAAATATGCGTCACGATATATATATATATATATATATAATTATAATAATAAGGATTTTTGCAACAAGTTGCTTAAACCACATGCTGAAAATATTATATATACATATATACGATGGGCTTCTTTCAGTTTTCTACTAACAAATCCACTCACAAGGCTTTGGTTGAGCCCGAGGCTATAGTAGAAAACACTTGCCCAAGGTGCCACGCAATGGGAATGAACCCGGAACCATGTGGTTGGTAAGCAAGCTACTTACCACACAGCCACTCCTGCGTCTACAAGCATATAAATCTATGACAATATACACATGTACAAAATACATATATGTATATACACACATATACATACCCTGTTAGCGAATACAACACCGTTTATGTTTTGGAAATAAGTTACCCAATCAAATTCAAATGCTTATTCATTGAATTGGATTATATTAAATCATATATTCCATGTGCCATCACTGTGTTATTGCAGTCTTGATCACAACTGTCTGACGAATGGGAACATGAAACTCTGAGTAGCAGTTTTTTGTGATGCTTTTGCAGCTTTAATGAAAAAGCATATTACTCTGCCTGTGGTATTCGAGTACTATTTTTTTCACATTGTTTTGCATTTACGTGCTTACTTGTGTGTGTGTGTGTGTGTGTGTGCTTTGATTTCACGGTTAATATAACAAGAATTTAGGAGTGGAATGTTTTACTGGACGTGAATTAAAAAATTCTGGTAAACTGCATCATATCAAAACGTATCCCTCAGTATATATATACACACACACACACAAACACATACACATATTTATACATACACACATACAAACATGCATGCACACATACATACACCCATATATATGTATGTACATATAGGTATATAGATATAGATATAGAAAGAAATATAGATATAAACAAAGATATATATTTACTTTGCGGGAAGGATTGTTTCAACGAAGTCGTGTCTCGCCTTTACCTTCAGAACACGGAGTAGACGAAACAGAGACGGCTGAAGAAGGGGAATTTTTCTTGTGTTGTATGTCTTGTACTCTGTTTTATCGTTGTTTAAAAACAATGTCCGTTTCCTTGGTTTTGTTTTTATGTTTTTGTTTCTCATTGTGTTCGACAATTTTTTGGTGTCCTGTACCCATATATGCATGTATATATACATATAGATGTAGGTACGTACATATATGTATGTATATATGCATATGTTTTATTTATTATTTTGTTATTATATATATATATATATATTATATATACACCCCACCATCACTTGCTACTCTAAAATCTTCTCCATCTCTTAAATTCTCCCCTCATGGGCTCAATCCCCGCTATACAACTTATATTTCCCCCCACTAGGGGTATGTCCTAATGCATCTCCAGTACCATCTCTTTCCCTTTCTCCTTCTCCTTGTCTCTCTGTCTCTCTCTTTCACACACTCTGTCTGTCTCTCTATTTTTCTCATTCTTTTCATTTCTTTTCCTGCTGGGGTCGCCAAGTATGTCCTCTACAGCCATGACACTTGTTTCTATCCCTCAATTATTCTTTAACCTCTCAAATGGCACAAAGACACTTCCCTCAGTACCACTCCCTTTCCACAGCTGAGGTGGGTCTTTGTCTTGCAAATTACTTGGCAACACTGCTGGTGCCACGTAAAAAAACCCTCAAAAAAACACCAAATATATTCTGTAAAGTGGTTGGTGTTAGGAAGGGCATCCAGCAATAGAAATCATGCCAAAGCAGACAGTGGAGCCTTGTGCAGCTTTCTGGCTTGCCAAGCCCTGTCATACTACCTAACCCATGGCAGCATGGAAGATGGATGTTAAATGATGATGATGATATATATATATAAATAAATATATAAATAAATAAATGTATATATATATATATCATCATCATCATCATCATCATCGTTTAACGTCCGTTTACCGCGCTAGCACGGGTTGGACGGTTTCGACCGGGGTCTGGGGAGCTAGGGACTGCCCCAGGCTCCAGTCTGGTCTGGCAGTGTTTCTACAGCTGGATGCCCTTCCTAACACCAACCACTCCGCGAGTGTAGTGGGTGCTTTTTACGTGCCACCTGCACAGGTGCCAGAGGGGTCTGGCATCGGCCACGTTCGGATGGTGCTTTTTATGTGGGGGGGGGGGTGCAGGCTATAGGGGAGCACCAGTAGGGGGGGTGGTTCAGAGAAATGATGACAGGTTGTAGGCAAGTAGAAGGTAGGATATCAAGAGAGGGGTAATGCATGGTAAGATAGCGTATTGAAGAGGGGGGTTCGAAGAGAAGACACCTAGAATGGTGGTGGGAGAAGCGACATCCGGTATAGATGGACAAAAATAGAGATATCCGGTATTGGTATTGGTGGTGGGGGTGGGCAGCGCGGGTGCACCGCGATACACGAAGGTCGATCATATAACGAGAAGAGAAATGAACAAATCAGACAAATAGAGATAGAAATCAGATAAAATAGTTAGATAGATAGAGAAACATGTATGATCAGTCTAGGAGTGAAAATAGGCATTCAAACTTATCTGTGCACGGGATTTTTGTAGCTGGTAGATGAGGTAGTATGAATGAGAGAGAGAGAGAGAGAGCACATGTTGTGGGTTGCCTTATATTACCATATATTATTTATATTATATATTACCATATATATTTATATATATATATAATATATATATTACCATATATATTTATATATATATATAAATATATATTACCATATATATTTATATATATATATATATTACCATATATATTTATATATAAATATAAGATATACCATTATATTATTAATATATCTATATATTACCATGTATATTTATATATATATATAAATATATATATTACCATATATATTATATATATATATATATACCATATATATATTTATATATATATATAAATATATATATTACCATATATATTTATATATATATAATATTACCATATATATTTATATATATATATAAATATATTATTACCATATATATTTATATATATATTATAAATATATATATTACCATATATATATATCTATATATAAATATATATATTACCATATATATTTATATATATATATATTACCATATATATTTATATATATATAAATATATATATTACCATATATTTTATATATATATATATATTACCATATATATTTATTTATATATATATATATATATTACCATATATATATATATATATATATATATAATAGAAATATTAAAATAACTAAGTCTCTCTAAAAGAGAACAGCGGCAGCGTTCCCGGAAAATAATAGTTATCACCATACTAATATGGCATTCTTATAAAAATAAGAAAAAACCTGTCCGCTTATTAGCTCCATGAGGCCATCGCCTTAAGTTAGCTATTTGATACACAAACTGTATCCATATAACCTTCGAACAAGGGAGGTCAGTCGCTCCACACTACTTGACCGGCAGCTACAGACGCGTTTCGGGGTATTGCCCCTTTTCAATGCAGCGTAGCCAGCCAGTAGGTGTCGTTTCCGACAATCTCTGTTCGATGGTTTTATTTACCTAGTTTCGGTGGAATACATCCACTTGTTTTCAATAATAGAAATATTAAAATAACTAAGTCTCTCTAAAAGAGAACAGCGGCAGCGTTCCCGGAAAATAATAGTTATCGCCATACTAATGGCATTCTATAAAAATAAGAAAAAACCTGTCCGCTTATTAGCTCCATGAGGCCATCGCCTTAAGTTAGCTATTTGATACACAAACTGTATCCATATAACTTTCGAACAAGGGAGGTCAGTCGCTCCACACTACTTGACCAGCAGCTACAGACGCGTTTCGGGGTATTGCCCCTTTTCAATGCAGCGTAGCCAGCCAGTAGGTGTCGTTTCCGACAATCTCTGTTCGATGGTTTTATTTACCTAGTTTCGGTGGAATACATCCACTTGTTTTCAATAATAGAAATATTAAAATAACTAAGTCTCTCTAAAAGAGAACAGCGGCAGCGTTCCCGGAAAATAATAGTTATCAACAGAAAGATACACAGAGAGAAAAAAAACACAGAAAGGAGAGAAAAAAAATGCGTGCAGTAACTAACGAATCAACATGGCGATATATATATATATAACGGGAAGCTTTATGAAAATAGACAAAAGACGAAGGCAGGTGGAAAACAAACAAACAATTGTGTTAGTATGGCGCTCAGGAAATATAAATAAAACAAGTCTTTAACGTTTCGAGCCTATGATCTTCAACAGAAAGATACACAGAGAGAAAAAAAACACAGAAAGAAGGAGAGAAAAAAAATGCGTGCAGTAACTAACGAATCAACATGGCGATCTGATTTCGGCCAGAGGTCAAAGATCAAACATGAGACGCGAGAGCGAAATAAGGGGAGATAATAGGGTTGAATGACTAGCTATTAGTGCGTATGTATAGGGTTGGTGTATGTATTAGTATGTATAAGGGTGTGTGTGTGTGTATGAGAGAGTATTAGTGCGTAGGATAGGTCTGGACGTGCGTATGTATGGGGTTGGTGTATGTATTAGTATGTATTAGTACGTATTAGTATGTATAAGTGTGTGTGTATGAGAGAGTATAAGTGCGTATGAGGGATCTGGACGTGAGTATGTATAGGGTTGGTGTATGTATTAGTATGGCACATCATATATGATGTGATGTGTAAAGTCGTGTGGTGTAGTGAGGAGAAGAGGGGGAGGGGGAGAAGAGGGGGAGGGGAAGAGGAGAGGAGGGGGGAGGAGGGAGGGAGGAGGGGGGAGGAAAGAGGGAGAGAGAAGGGGAGTGAGGGAGCAGAGGGAAGGGGAAGAGGGAAGGAGGGAGGGAGAAAGAGGGAAGAAGGGAAGGGGAGTAGGGGTGAAAGGATGAAGGACTGAAGAAGTAGGGGTCGGGGGGGGAAGGATAGGTGAGGAGGGGAGAGAGGGGGGTTAGATGAGGAGGGGGGGAGAGTTGAGACCAAATGGCGTATAAGAGCGAAGAGAGAAGATTAATTCCTGTTCACGGCGCAAACGGGAATCCGGATGGCCTCTGTGTAAGGACAAACCGAACACAGATAGGTGTTGCAAGGAGTACCGGTGGAGCGAAAATGGTGTGAGACCGGTTGTGTCGTTCGCAAGGTGGATGTCACGAAGGTGTTCGCGCAACCGGTCAGCCAAGCGGCATCCCGTTTGTCCGATGTACAAGGAATGGCAGAGAGAGAGAAGAGACGCAATAGATAATATTGCTGGAGGTGCAGGTGAAGGAGTGGATGATGGGATAGGGTCGATGGTGGGTGCTAGTGAGGAGGGTGGTTGTTGAGGTAAGGGCAAGTGCGGCAACGTGGGTGGGAGCAGGGGAACGAGCGGGTTGGGAGGTAGGGTCAGGGAAGGAGCTATGGACCAAAAGGTCTCGAAGGTTGTGGGCTCGTTTGAAAGAGGGGAGGGGTCGGTTAGGGAAGAGGTGTGAAGTGGACGGGTCGGACTGGAGATGACGGAAAGCTCAAAGAATGGTGCGTTGGAGACGTAGGGTCGTGGGGTGGTAAGTGAGGGGAAAAGGGAGGCGGGAGAGACTACAGGGCGGGTTCGGGGAGAGAGAGCAGATACACGGTCCACGGACCGTGCTCTGGCAAGGGCGGTGTGGATAGTGGTGAGGGGGTATCCACGTAGGGTGAAGTGGTGAGCCATACGTTGAGACTGAGTCTCAAAGTCATGGTCGTCACTACAGAGCCTACGTAGAGAGGAGGAATTGGGAATAGGGGATGGAAAGCTTGGTGTGTTCTGGGTGGGAGGAAGAGAAGTTGAGGTATGAGTGTGAGTCTGTGTGTTTGTAGTGAATGGAGGTGGTAAGAGTGGAGTGAAGAATGCTAACCGAAATGTCGAGGAAGGAGACAGAGGTGTTGGAGATAGAGGAAGTGAAGTGGAGGGCTGGATGGAAAGATTGGACGAAAGAGAGGAAGGAATCTAGATGTTCACGGGAGAGTGAGGTGGCACCGATAATGTCGTCAATGTAACGACCATATAGTTCAGGAGTGGGACCAGTGAAATTAATATATATATATATATATATATATATAAATTAGAAAAAAACCACCTTTTATCAATTCAACAATGAAAAAATTAAATTATACCATATAGAAAAAAATTACATCCTATAGAAAAAAATTAAATATAAGATAAAAACATATACCAATGATTAAGCAATGTACAAACTAATAAATAAAATGTATATATTTGGTTATATAATAATAATAATAATAATAATAATAATAATAATAATAATAATAGTAATAATAATAATAATAATAATAATAATAATAATAATAATAATAATTGTGTACAGTGCTCAGGTGCACTACAACTCATCTAAAGTGTATATATAATCAGGTGTGGTTTCGGCGGATTTCGGAAAGCATGAGGGCCTTAAAGGATGCAGTGTCATGGCAGTCAACAACTGACGCAGGCAGTTTATTCCATGCTTCAGCAACTCTGAGCGGGAAAAAATGTTTTCGAAAGTCATGGGAGCTGTGTTGTTTTCTGACTTTGTAGGCATGTCCACGTGTGTTAGACACATGGAGATCAAAAAGGTGTTCAGTTGTTGTTGGTGAGGTGGTTGATAACTTTGGGTGTTTTACCAAGTCTGTCGCCAGACGCCGGAGCTTCAGTGAATCCATGTCCAGGGAAACAAGGCGCTCAGAGTATGGTAGGTGTCTGATGGAGGGTATGCGTTTGGTGCACGTCTCTGGACAGATTCCAGGAGGTCAATGTTCTGAGCAAGATAGGGGTTCCAAACTGATGATGCGAATTATATACCAAATACATACATTTTATTTATTAGTTTGTACATTGCTTAATCATTGGTATATGTTTTTATCTTATATTTAATTTTTTTTCTATAGGATGTAATTTTTCTCTATATGGTATAATTTAATTTTTTCATTGTTGAATTGATAAAAGGTGGGTTTTTTTCTAATTTATATATATATATTATATTTTGTGAAATTTGATTTAGTATTTCTAAATTTAATTTTTCCCTGCAAATTTGGAATAATATTCCCTATTATTATTATTATTATTATTATTATTATTATTATTATTATTATTATTATTATTATTATATATATATATATATATATATATATATTATATATATATATATATATATATATATATATATATATATATATATATATATACATATACAAATGTCACAAACATATTTTATCTAATGTAAATTTTGCTTATGCCTGAATGCTACTTGGTGCTAATATTTTGTTATTTTTCACAGTCAGGTGATCTATCAGTGCAAATCAGTCAACATTGTTGACTGTATGTTACATAAAGCTATTGCTTTATAAGATTTGTTCAGAGTTGTCTCTCATAGGTACTTCCCATTGATAAAAGCCAACTAGCTTGAAACATTGATGTCTGGGAGTCCTGATAGACAGCAACACTGAACAAATAGGGTATCTTTACACCTTTTAACCATAAGAGAAATATTTTCTCTGTGGTAACTGCAATAAATTTGGCTTTTTTGCACACACATGTGTGTGTGTGTGTGTGTGTAGTGTATAAACAATTTAAGATATATATATATATATATATATATATATATATAGGGAGAGTTTACGAAAAAAACAAAAGACGAAGACAGGTGGTGTACAAAACAAACAGATGTATTAGTATAACGCTCAGGAATAGAAAATGCATATATATATATATATATATATATATATGCATATATATAAATACATATACACATGTGCATTTATATATATATACATATGTATGTATGTATTTATCTATCTATCTATCTATCTATCTATCCATCTATCTATCTATCTATCTATCTATTTATCCATCCATCTATCTATTATACACATATGTATTCTCACACACCTAATCCTATATACACACAGATTTATATATAGATAAAGTAAATACTTTCTATAGACAATGTTTATAATATCAGTATTTTAAACTCCAAAGTCTGTTGTGTTTATATAGGACACTTGTCTATTTTTACCTAACAGACCACCTTCCTTACCTCAGTAAGGTAACCTGAAACAAGTGGAGTTAAATATATTTACACAACCCAACAAGGGAGGCTCTACTTGACCTGCTAGAAATGGCAAAACAAATTTTCCCCAAACTCTACTCTGCAGTCTTATAAAGCGAAGAACACATTGGATATCACTTCAGCTGCAGTCTACATACAATCCTAATGGAGTGTTTCTATATTTTTTATATTTTTCTTGAACCCCAAGATTTATAAGGTTTGATACCTTGTTTCCATGCTGGCAGAAACATTAGCGCGCCGGGCGAAATGCGTAGCCGTATTTCCTCTGCCGTTACGTTGTGAGTTCAAATTCCGCCGAGGTCGACTTTGCCTTTCATCCTTTCGGGGTCGATAAATAAAGTACCAGTTACGCACTGGAGTTGATATAATCGACTTAATCCGTTTGTCTCTCCTTGTTTGTCCCCTCTATGTTTAGCCCCTTGTGGGCAGTAAAGAAATAGGTATAAGTAATGAAAATCACAACATCCCACTGAACAGGATATCAGTCCATTGCAAGATTGAAAGCCGGTAATTTTTGAGGGGAGGGGGTAAAGTTGACTTTTGTCTTTTATCATATCTTTCACTTGTTTCAGTCAGTAAACTGCAGCCATGCTGGAGCATTGCCTTGAAAAATTTTTAGTCAAATATATCAAGCCAGTATTTATTAATTTTTTTTAAAGTCTGTTATTTATTTTAGTGGTCTCTTTTGTTGAACTGCTAAGTTATGGGGATGTAAGCTGACTAGCACCAGTTGTCAAGCAGTGGGTCAGACAAACACAAAGACACACACACATGTACACACACACACACACACACACACACACACACACACACACCACACACAAATACACACACACACACACACACACACACACACACACACACAATGGACTGCATTCAGTTTCACTTTACCAAATCTGTTCACAAGGCTTTGGTCGGCCCAAGGCTATTGTCGAAGACACTTGCCCAAGGTACCATCTAGTGGGACTGAACCTGGAATCATGTGGTTCAGAAGCAAACTGTCTTTTACTTGTTTAAATCATTTAGCCTGCAGCCATGCTGAGGCACTACCTTGAAGAATTCTAATTCTAATTCTAATATCAAATCCAGTACTTAACTTTCTTAATCTGACACTAATGCTATTGGTCTCTTTTGCCAAACTGCTAAGTTACAGGGAATGTAAACATACCTACACCAGTAGTCAAAATGGCTGAGGGGAGACATTCTCAGACACACACACATACATACTACATACATACACACACACTCTTTACTCTTTTACTCTTTTACTTGTTTCAGTCATTTGACTGTGGCTCTGCTGGAGCACCGCCTTTAGTCGAGCAAATCGATCCCAGGACTTATACTTTGTAAGCCTAGTACTTATTCTATCAGTCTCTTTTGCTGAACTGCTAAGTTACGGGGACGTAAACACACCAGCATCGGTTGTCAAGTGATGTTGGGGGAAAGAACACAGACACACAAACATATACACACACATACAAATATATATATATACATATATACGACAGACTTCTTTCAGTTTCTGTCTACCAAATCCACTCACAAGGCTCCGGTCAGCCCGTGGCTATAGTAGAAGACACTTGTCCCAGGTGCCACGCATTGGGACTGAACCCGGAACCATGTGGCTCATAAGCAAGCTACTTATCATACAGCCACTCCTGCGCCTATATATATATATATACACACACACGATGGACTTTTCATTTATGGTCTGCCAAATCCACTCACAAGGCTTTGGTTGGCCTAAGGCTGTACTAAAAGGCATGTGTCCAAGGTGTCACACAGTGGGACCGAACATAGCACCATGAGGTTAGGAAGCAAACTTCTTATCACACAGCTAAGTCTATACATATTAGCTGTATACATATGTATATATATGTATATATATATATATATATCATCATCATCATCATCACCGTTTAACATCCGTTTTCCATGCTAGCACAGGTTGGACAATTTGACCGGGGTCTGGGAAGTCAGGAGGCTGCACCAGGCTCCAGCCTGATCTGGCAGTGTTTCTACAGCTTGATGCTCTTCCTAACGCCAACCACTCCGTGAGTGTAGTGGGTGCTTTTTATGTGCCACAGGCACAGAAGCCGGTCAAGGCGGTGCTGGCATCGGATACACGCATACACATACATACATACATGCATATATCTATCTATATATGTTCATATATACATAGATATACATTTACACAGATACGCACGTATATATACTAGTATACCTGTGTCATCAAAAGTGCTAATAGTTTTAGTAATGATGGACAATGGTACTTAACACAATGGGAGAAACCAGTGCCAAATGTCAGCAATCTAGTAAATAAATGTACATACACAGAATTGAAACACTTGAAGAATCAGATATGGTTGTACTGTCTTGAATGAAAATATCATCCACATAATGTGTGTGTGTGTGTGTGTGTGTGTGTACTAATATATTGGCGTTACATATTTATGTACACCTATGGATGTGCATACATATTCATATGTATATATGCGTGTGTGAATGTATGTGCCTCTCTTTACTCTTTACTCTTTTACTTGTTTCAGTCATTTGACTGTGGCTATGCTGGAGCACCGCCTTTAGTCGAGCAAATCGACCCCAGGACTTATTCTTTGTAAGCCCAGTACTTATTCTATCGGTCTCTTTTGCCGATCCGCTAAGTAATGGGGACATAAACACACCAGCATCGGTTGTCAAGCAATGCTAGGGGGACAAATACAGACACACAAACATACACACACACATATATATATACATATATACGACAGGCTTCTTTCAGTTTCCGTCTACCAAATCCACTCACAAGGCTTTGGTCGGCCCGGGGCTATAGCAGAAGACACTTGCCCAAGATGCCACGCAGTGGGACTGAACCCGGAACCATGTGGTTGGTAAGCAAGCTACTTACCACACAGCCACTCCTGCGTATATTTGTTTACATTTTTTAGATTGACGAAATCAATAAACTATATTATCCATTAGTTGGAAAGGGAAAGCATGGAAAAATGGACCAAAATGAAAGAATAAGATGAAAGAGTTTGTGTGTGTGTGTGTGTGTGTGTGTGCATATATTGTCATTCGTATAACATCTACATATATGCCAAGTGAATGATAAAATTTTGAAAACAAGTGTTTAATATTTAATCTCATATAGATATTTACTTGTGTGTCAGCTTGTATGAATGTGTGCATGAAATTGATAAAGTAAATACAATTTACAATAAAAATTCGCAGTTTTATTTTGAGTAAAAACATCAGCATTGTTCAGAGCAAAATCCTTGAAGGCTGTTTGCATGCTTCACTGGCTCTGACTTTCACTTACTCCCAGTCTATTTGTTGTTTGACACGTCTTTCCCTGCAAGCATGACTGACAGGACACATATTGCATTTTATTATATGCAAGATATATACATATACATAGTCGTAGGAGTGGCTGTGTGGTAAGTAGCTTGCTTACCGACCACATGGTTCTGGGTTCAGTCCCACTGCATGGCACCTTGTGTATATGCGTGTGTGAATGTATGTGCCTACTCTTTACTCTCTTTTTACTCTTTTACTTGTTTCAGTCATTTGACTGCGGCCATGCTGGAGCACCGCCTTTAGTCGAGCAAATCGACCCCTGGACTTATTCTTTGTAAGCCCAGTACTTATTCTATCGGTCTCTTTTGCCGAACCGCTATCATCATATCATCATCACTTAACATCTGTTGTCTACGCTGGCATACATACATATATACATTCTTTTACTTGTTTCAGTCATTTGACTGTGGCCATGCTGGAGCACCGCCTTTAGTCAAGCAAATCAACCCCAGGACTTATTCTTTATAAGCCTAGTACTTATTCTATCATTCTCTTTTGCCGAACCACTAAGTTACGGGGACATAAACACACCAGCATCGGTTGTCAAGCGATTGTGGGAGGACAAACACAGACACACAAATGTATACACACACACACACATATATATATACATATATACGACAGGCTGCTTTCAGTTTCCGTTGCCCTGCAATCACTTTGACACCTGACACCTGT
>NC_043013.1:43689045-43709045 GCF_006345805.1 Octopus sinensis | reverse complement strand
TCACACATTATCTTCTAGCTCCAAAATTTCAATGAAGTGTTTGTATATTTTTATAACGACATTAAACAATCTGGCCAGTTTAACATAAAGCAGACAAAATATTTGGGCTGAATATGACTAAATTAAATGCTAAAAAGTTAAAGTAAGAACTCATAAAAATGGAACATTTAAATGATTAGGATTGATTGTTAATCAATCCAAGAGAGGAACCCTTTTTTCCCCAATATGTCTAACCCCAACATCTTTCTTTACCACAAGCACTCCCACTTCAAACTTTTCTTTGCTCTTCTCTTTTTTCACTCCCAGCCTTAAATTCTTTTGATTTTCCCCATCACTTTTTCTCATTCTTTTATTTTTTTCTGGTGAAGGACTAGCATCAGAAACGTTAAGACACATTTTTTTCTAAAGTGTTAAAATAATACAAGTTGTCCCTCTCATATCGTTAAAACTTGTAGTCCAGTTTGTGCTCATTGCCTAATATGTTATCTAAATCTCCAACAGAAATAAGGAAATGAGGGCCTCTGAGGAAAGACATTAAGTTATGTGAAAACAAGAAACCTGAATTAAAAAAAACTTGCTGGTTGAATGATGTGTCTTTAATGTCTGTTTTCTATGCTGGCATGGGTTGTGTATATATTAAAAGTAGGGAAGGCCGGTTTATGGGATTACCCTGGGTTTCTTGTCCATAAAGGGTTTAGCCTTATGGCATATCATCAGACCCCAAAAACCTTTTGGCCAGGCTGGGTAATCCCATCAACCAGCCTTTACCACTTTTAATATATACTGCTCTACATCTTAGAGTGTGCTTCTTCTCCAGATTTATGTTTTCTACACATGATATATACTCAGATGCAGCCAAATATATCTTCTGATGTCTGTAGAATGAACGATAAAGGAAACCATCCCAAAGTAAGGATGTTGCTTAAAGTTAATGAATCATCATCAAAGCTTAAATCTAAGAAAGGTTCTCTCAGAAAGATCTTCAATGTTTGGAAATTCATTGGAGCAGAAAGTTATCTACTATTCTTATACCATACATTGCCAGCCTTGAGGGTGGATCTTCACATCTGGTATAGCCTCAGCCATGTTGGAGTATCTCATGTGTGTGAGTGTACACAGGCACACACAGAAACTAAAGAATATATGCAACCAAATGCTTGTATTGGATTACAGATTTATATGAGTGAGTGAGTGGGGGGAAGGAGGAACAGAAAGAAAGAAAGAAAGAGGGAGGGAGCAAGAGAAAGAGAGAGAAAGAGAGGGTGGGAGAGAGAAAAATATGACAGAGCATGCTGTGAAGTAGATCTTCATATTTTACAACTCTAATGTCAATGCATTAATGTTTGCCAAGAATTACAGGCAATTAGCCTGAGAATCTCTGCTTCTCTCACTCATGCTGTTGCACACACACACACACACGTATATACATACATATATATATGTCTGTATGTATGTATATATATATATGTGGCCTGCTCGCTTAGCCAGCGGGGTGGCATCATTCGAAGGCTAAAACAATGCGAACGCATTGTGACCAGCGATGTGTAACAACATCTGATGGTCTGGTCGGTCATGTGATCACGTGATATATATATATATATTTCTTTACTACCCACAAGGGGCTAAACACAGAGAGGACAGACAAACGGATTAAGTCGATTATATCGACCCCAGTGCGTAACTGGTACTTAATTTATCGACCCCGAAAGGATGAAAGGCAAAGTCGACCTCGGCGGAATTTGAACTCAGAACGTAACGGCAGACGAAATACGCCTACGCATTTCGCCCGGCATGCTAACGGTTCTGCCAGCTCGCCGCCTATATATATATATATATATACACATACATACATATATATATGTGTGTGTGCGTGTGTGTGTGTATGTATATACGTGTGTGTGTGCATGCATATGTGTGTGTATATATATATATATTTATAAAGCAATAAAGATTCAAGTTAATTTAAATGAATTTACTTGAATATGGTACCTAACTTAGATGCACCAAAAAACTATATACTGTTTTAACAATACAGTAATGTGGGGTGATTATAAGCGAGAAAGAAGCACAAGAATGGATAGGTTTTAGTACAAAAAACCTATCCATTCTTGTTGCTTCTTTCTCGCGTATATATATTATATATATTTATAATAATATATATATATTTATATAAATATATCTAATTTATATTATATATATACCATATATATATATATATATATATATATATATATGTGCATGCACACATATTAAAAAATGTGTACTCTTCGCTAATGCATCTGACACCCCCCCACTCCACTGTCAGTAGTTTCTTTAAAGTTTACAAAGATGCACTCCCTTGGTAACTAACCCCATTGTGCTACCCTCATTCTCAGACTTTCTTCACAGCATCCCCAACTTCCATCCAACCGTTCATAAGCACCCGTACATACTTACACGTGTATATTATACTGCTGATATCCCTCTACATTTCTCAGAGCTTAGCTCCATAATCCTATGTGCATGTATATATAAACCTGTATATATAAACATGTATATATATATATAAACATGTATACATAAAGGCGGCGAGCTGGCAGAAGCGTTAGCGCGCCGGGCGAAATGCTTAGCCGTATTTCGTCTGTCGTTACGTTCTGAGTTCAAATTCCGCCAAGGTCGACTTTGCATTTCATCCTCTCGGGGTCGATAAATAAAGTACCAGTTTCGCACTGGGTCGATGTAATCGACTTAATCCGTTTGTCTGTCCTTGTTTGTCCCCACTATGTTTAGCCCCTTGTGGGTAGTAAAGAAATATATATATAAACCTGTGTGTACATATTCATACACATACACACATACATACATATATATATGTGCATGGGTGACTGTATGCACACACAAACACACACACACACATACACACATGTGGCTTGGTGCTTAAGGTATTCAGCTCACGATCTTAAGTTCATGAGTTCGATTTCTGGCAGTGTGTTGTGTCCTTGAGCAAGACACTTTATTTCCCACTGCTCTGTTCCCTCAGCTGGCAATCAACGAGCAGTACCTGTAATACAAAGGGCCAGCCTTGTCACACTCTGTATCACGCTAAATCTCCCTGAGAACTATGTTAAGGGTACATGGGTCTGTAAAGTGCTCAGACACTTGCATGTTAATTTCATGAGCAGCAGCCTGTTCTTGAATAATTGTCGTCATAATTGACAGAGTGCCAGTACCTATATATGTGTGTGTGTGTGTGTGTGTGTGGAGGCACGTGGCTTAGTGGTTAGGGTGTCAGCATTTATGATCGTAAGATTGTGGTTTCGATTCCTGGACCGGGCGACGCGTTGTGTTCTTGAGCAAAACACTTCATTTCACGTTGCTCCAGTTCACTCAGCTGGCAAAAATGAGCAACGTCCCATCCAGCCGGGGAACACATACACCATGGAAACCGGGAAACCGGTCCCATGATCCTGGCTAGGCTTTAAAAGGACGCATTTACTTATTTATTTTATTATTTATTATATATATATATATATATATATATATATACACACTGCCTCTTTCTTCTGGCTATTTCATCATGTTGAACCTTTAATCCCTACACATTTTTTCATTCTCTCTTTGTTTTTTTCCCTCTTAATCCTTCTTGTCAAAGAGCAGAGGCTCAAAATGTAAAATACTTTTCCATTTTTCCAGAGGGCTAAACTAATACACCTGCATGTCGTTCCTACACCTGTCTTCATCTTTTGTTATCTGTTGTCAATTTGAACTATATATATATATATATGCACATATCCCTATCTGTACACACACACACACACAAACACACATGTCTCTCTCAGTCCATCTCTCTCCACATGTATGTTGGATGTCCTTATGTATACATGTACATATTTTCACTGCTCACTAACACTTACCTGCATCTAACAACCTAATGATTTAAACCTACTATAATTTTATATGTACCAACTGAGAAGTCTTCATACCCACTTTGTTGATAATTTTTTTGTAATAATCTGTTGCTGAGTGAAAGAATAAACAGCAAATCAATTTGTGAAAATATCGGCCATGTGTGAAAAACACACCTCACCAAATGTTGGCAAGTGATTATATAAATTTACTTCCCTTCGCAGAAAATAGATACCGATCTAGTAGCCTACTACTGGAAATTCAATTCTTCTTGCTGATTCAAAATGTTAGGATTTCCACTATTAATATCAGAATGCTGAAAGGTAGGTCAAGAGAAATTGTAAAGATGTTAGAGCAGAGAGAAATAGATGCATTCTGTATACAAGAGGCAAGATAGAGGGATACCTCAACAAAACTACTCGCAACCAAAAAACTAAAGTACAAATTCTTTTGGGAATGTGATAGTATTGGAGTGGTTGGGTATATGTATTTTTTGCAGAGAAATGGATAAAGTAAATAAATAAGATAGTCAGGGTGTGCAATAGAATAAAGTTTTGGTTTGTCATAGACAACACTAGAGTGACATTTAACTCTGCATGTGCACCGCAATCAGGACTAGACGAGGAACAGGAGGATTGCTTTTAAGCAATCAATAAATGATAGAGAAATCTCATTATTATGATAGGCAATCGGCAGCGAGCTGACAATCATTAGCATGTTGGACAAAATGTTGCTTAACATTTTGTCTGTCTTTGTTTTGAGTTCAAGTTCCTCTGAGATAGATTTTACCTTTCATCTTTTCGAGTTCGATAAAATAAGTACCAGCTGAGCACTGGGGTTGATGTAACTGACTAGCCCTGTACCCCGAACCTGCTGGCCTTGTGCCAGGATTTGAAAACGGTTTTTATGATAGGCAATTTTAATGGACATGTTTGGCAACACCATGATGGCTTCTTCAGCATACATGGATACCATGGATGTGATAGAAAAAATAAGGCACAATTAGTGTCTGTGGATTCTATGATATGAGCGATCTACCTACCAGCAAAACTAACTTCTATGAAAATGGCCAACCACCCTGATGAACACACAAGCCAGATATACTTCATACTCACCAAGAAATGAGACCAACAGATGGCTGTGAATGTTAAGCCATTCCACAAATGAGTTCAGTGAGAAATTTAGAGTACATGCAGGTGCATATCAGGGCCCAGCACTTAGCCCTTATCTATGTTTATAATAGGGAAGATGACTCTTCAGTTTTGCTGAGAAATTTGGGTTATAAAGTATTTCATACTTCTTAACTGTAAGTAAGTAAGTATTTTTTACCATTCATTATGTAGCTAAATTTTAGATTGAATTAAATGAAATTAACCCTATAACAAAAGTTTTTTCTTTTATCAAGCAACCAGGTTGCATTGACAGTAACCATTTTGGCTGAGATCAGCAATGAATGCACAACAATGGTTTAGCATATATTGACTGCAACCACTTTAACCAGTTTATGGTGGTGATTCATTCGGTTGCCTGCACACAGCCACAATAATCATGCTGATTGAGGTCAGCACTCTGTGCAAGATAATGTTTGGTGTATATTTATGTCAACCACTTTAGTGCAAGTGCTGTTTATTTACCTCAACTATACCCACCCTGTGCAGGACACTGATGCAATATTATTCCTGAATAAAATCACTCGACAGCACAGATCAGATCAATGTCGTGTATTTACAATCATGTGAATTCAAAAATTGACTTTTGTGTGTTAGAGTTCAAAACAGGGTAACACCCACAGGGGCATATCATATTCTGAACAATGGTATTTAGTTTCTTTAAGTTTCCCTTTTGCTTTACATACTGTGCATCTCTTTGAAGCATTTGTCTTTGGTGGTGGCGGAAAACAGTCATGGGAAATGTCCATGTTCCTTCACCATGCAGTGAGGAGGGAGTCCAGCATGGGGACCTTCACGTGTTCTGGACTTTGGCCAGTCTGATGCTTCTATCATTTCACGGAACAATAGATTCCTGAATGTCAATCCATCCCCCACACTGCCAAGCATCTGCCAAATCAAATGTGAGTTCATGACACACATGTCAACTATATACAAGAAAATTATTTTGTACCGTTTCACAAATTTTCTCACTGATTTGTGTGTCATCGCCAGTTGACCTTAGTAATTGACTCCGCCCATCCCTTCATTGTATGAAACAACTACACGCGGTTTCATTATGGCATTACAATCTGCATTTTGTTTCCTAGTGTCCTTCATGCTTGCAGAATGCATTGTGGGTAACATGCAGACGTTTTTCTTGTCACGCCACACTAAAGAGAGAAAATCCACTATCGGTGCATCAGTACGCTGTTACCTCCTTTCGAAGTTTTATCTTGTGTAGACCGAGTGGAAACAACGTGGCAGATAGGAAATCGGTCAGGTTGTTGAGGGAGAATAGGAAGGGGTGACATGTGCAAGTATATAATTCTATATGTGTTTGTGCAGACATGCTCATATGGTTTTGTGTGCATGTGTGTATTGAAGTTAGTTTACACATTTGTACATGGGCATGTGCATCTGTACATGGGCATGCGTGTACACATCTGCACACATACATACACTTTGACAAACATGTGTCACACACAACACATACACAAGCATATGCATACATGCACACACATGCGTATTCATTCATATGTACGCATGTATGTATATTTGCATGCATGTACACATGCATACCAGTGTGTGCACACACATGCATGCACATGTGCACCCATGCACCCATGAGTATACACGTGGAAAACAAACTTTAGGGATTGGTAAGTATTTACATTTGACGGATATTTGTCTTCATCTAGTTTGTTGTTAACACAACGTTTCGGTTGACATACCCTCCAGCCTTCATCGGGTATCTTGGGGAAATTTCAAACCTGGGTTCTCATTCCTAAGGTATTTTTCAATGTTGTTGTTATTATATTATTATTATTATTATTATTATTATTATTATTATTATCATTATTATCATTATTGTTCAGGTCACTGCCTTGAATCGAACTCGGAATCTTGGGGTTAGTAGCCTTCGCTCTTAACCACTACGCCATATGCCCATGGCAGAGACCTGAACAATGATGATAATAATAATAATAATAATAATAATAATAATAATAATAATAATAAAGTAGCCCTGATGCAGTACCAGGCAGTGGCTCTCGTGGCTTCTGATCTTAACTGATTGGAAGTGTTATCATGTACATTGTTTTGTCTTGGTATAAAAGATGGGCTACAGCAAATATTCTGCTCAATACCACAGATTTGCTTGTCAGTTGTTTGACCTTATCCAGTTGAGCATGTCCCTTAGTGGCTGACGATATGTGCATCTCTGATCATGAGCAGAAGTAGTGGGGGAGTGCCATAGCCATGTGTTGAGAGGAATTCTTTGAGGTTTGGATAATTCACCTTTGGAAACATGGGTGGTTTGTTCAACATCCTTAAACAACCCTTATTCAGGGACCTTTTAAGCAGGATGGGCTACTCAACCAGAAGAAAATTCGAACTGGGCCCTACCAGCAAGGTCATGCACTATTTATCTTGATATGAGATCACCATGACGAGCACACATGGTTGTGATGCATGTGCCTAGTATACCCTTATCAGACGGGTATACTGGGCTTCGTATATTTTACCCCAGTGTCACTTTGATGGCATGCACTGCTCTCTCACTCAATAATAATAATAATCATAATAATAACAACACCGAGAAATACCTTAGTAATGAGAACCCAGGCTTGAAATTTTCCCATGACACCTGATGAAGGCTGGAGGGTATATCAGCCGAAATGTTGTGTTAACAACAAACAAGATGAGGACAAATATCCGTCAAATATAAATAATGTAAATAATGTACATAATTCCTCATCTCTTAAACATAGAACTGCACTCTATACTTGTCTAACACTTCACTCTGAATCATTTGTATATTGAGTTCTGCACCAGGTTATTAGTTTCGCCTGAGCGAAATATGTATATCAAATATATGTAATATACATATAATTACACACATATAATTACATATAAATATGTGTGTGTGTTTGTGTGTGTGTGTGTGTGTGTGTGTGTGTGTGTGTGTTTGTGTGTGTGGGGGGGTGTAAAGGAAATTGGTGATTCTTGCAGGACTAGATCTGTTTCTTTGGATTTATATCTAACAACTCACCATTTTACTATAAATCGTTGGCATCTTTCAATGTAGACCTCTAAGTGATGGATAAGAATGTATCAAATTCTGGAAGGTTAATAACTGCTTCCAGACATTTCTTAACACAAAACTCCAGGAATAACAGGATACCTGGTAAACTTTTTTATCCAAATGTACAGGAAAAAATAATTTGTACCTGTACCCTACTCCTCTGCTCCTGCTCCACTTTCTCCTGCCCCTCCTCTGCATCCTTCAGCTCCTCCTCCTCCACCACCACCTCCTCCACCTCCACCTCCACCACCTTCTCCCTCCTCCTCCTCCACCTCTTCTGCCTCCTGCTCCTATTCCTCCTTTCCTTTTTCTTCACCACCACCACTACCACCACCACCAGCACCAAAACCAGCAGCAGTTGCAGCAGCAGCAACACCACCACCACCACCACCCCACACCACCACCACCACCACCACCACTTTCTCCCCTCCTCTTCCACCTCCTCTGCTTCCTGCTCCTCTTCCTCCTTTCCTTTTTTTTCACCACCACCACCACCACCACCACCATGTTATGCCTGCTTTCCATGCTTGCATGAGTTGGATGAGTCATCACAGTTGGAGTCAGCAGGTATTCAGGACTGGCTGCTCCCCTTGTTTGGCTAAGTCGGGGACTTCATCTTGCTTGCATTGCATTTTTTGGCCTAGTTTCTGCAGCTGAATGTTCTTTGTAGCATCAGTTACTTTAAAGAGTGCACTGGGTACTTTCTTCTGTTGCACCTGCATTACAAAGGTGTGATGTCTTTGTCAGAGTCCTCACAATCTCACACTTTACAGCGTGCGCTGGATGCAGTTTATATGACTGCAGAACTAGATATACCAGTTGTATCAAGAAGTGCCAAGGGTTTTGAACAGATGAAGCTTTTGAAAGAAGAAGATCTTGGAAGGCATCAGGCAAACTGGTGAAGACTGACCTCAAGAAGTTGAACCTCTTGAAAGAGATGACAGAGGACTGTATGTTGTAGTAAAATCATCCCCCATCCCCCCCCCATCAGACTCCTCCCCCATCCACCACCACCACCACCATTACCACCACCACCACCACAACCACTACCACCACCACCACCACCACCACCTCCTCCTCCTCCTCCTCCACCACCACCACCACCTCATCTGCCTCCTCCTCCTCCTTCACCACATCACCACCCCTCACCACCTCCTCCACCACCTCATCTGCCCCTCCCCCTCCCCCTCCCCCTCCCCACCACCACCTCCTCTGCCTCCTCCTCCTCCTTCACCACCAGTACCCCCTTCCTCCACCACCTCATCTGCCCCCCATCCTCCTCCACCACCACCACCACCTTCTCCCCTCCTTCTCCTCCACCTCCTCTGCCTCCTCCACCTCTGCCTCCTGCTCCTCTGCCTCCTTTCCTTTTTCTTCACCACCACCACCACCACTACCACCACATGCTGTGCTGGAGAGAACCTACCCAGTCTATCAATGGAGAAGTAGTCATGTACTCAACATAGCTAAGGGACCTGGGACCTTACAAAACCTTATCTCTACTCACTTATTTCTTATTTCTTTATTGCTCACAAGGGGCTAAACACAGAGGGGACAAACAAGGAAAGACAAAGGGATTAAGTCGATTAATTTATCGATCCCGAAAGGATGATAGATAAAGTCGACCTCAGTGGAATTTGAACTCAGAACATAACGGCAGACGAAATACCTATTTCTTTACTACCCACAAGGGGCTAAACACAGAGAGGACAAACAAGGACAGACAAATGGATTAAGTCGATTATATTGACCCCAGTGTGTAACTGGTACTTATTTAATCGACCCCGAAAGGATGAAAGGCAAAGTCGACCTCGGCGGAATTTGAACTCGGAACATAACGTTAGACGAAATACCACTAAGCATTTCGCTCAGCATGCTAATGTTTCTGCCAGCTCACTACCTTATTTCTACTCACTTGTCAACCTCTTTACTAAGGGAAAAGTATGAGTAATAGATATATAAATAATAGTGATGAGGGGTGGAGCAATAGAAGTTATTCAGCATTCTGAAAAAGGTTTGTAGAAGGTGGACCAAAAGTGAAGATTAGAACTCATTTGATATGTATTGCATATTAAGGTGTTGAGCTGGGAGAGTTGTTAGCATGCTTGGGGGAAAATGTTAGCAGCTTTTTCTCTGGTGTTACATTCTGAGTTCAAATTCCATTGAGGTTAACTTTGCCTTTCATCCTATTGGGATTGATAAAATAAATATCAGTTGAGCACCGGGTGTGATGTATATATATATATATATATATATGTTGATTGATTGATAAAAATGGTAAGACAACAAAAAAATGAAAGAGTCCTCTATATTATGTAAATAGAGGGATTTATCTGTAAATATAATATCTGACAATTATTCGGTAGCCATGATAAAACTCCGAGTTTCAGATGTCAGGACGGAAACCCACGCCACCATCTCTTCAGTTATCCGGCCATCAGAAAAATGCTATGAAAATGATCCCGTTTAATAAAGCCTGTAATTTTCTCCAAAAGTTTCTTAGAGTATAGTTCCCTTTATGGTATAGGTATGTCTTTCATAGAATAATCAGGGGTCATTTTCATAGTATCTTTTCGATGGCTGGATAACTGAAGAAATGGCGGCATGGGTTTCCACCCTGACATCCGAAACTCGGAGTTTTATCATGGCTACCGAATAATTGTCACATATAATATTTACAGATATATATATATATATATATATATATATAATATTTTGTTTTGGATTTGGTTTGCAAGATTCTTTATGTGAGTTTGTGTGTTGAAGCATATTCTGTTGTGTCTGGGGAGAGTCATTCTCTTTTGGTGCCTTATTATTTAACACACTTACCAGTAAAATTTCCACTTATTTCTTTTTTTATTTTCCTAAAATTTTCTGATTGTGTCTGCAACCCTTTCAATAGTCGACCTTTTCAACGAAAAAGAAATAAGTGGAAATGTTATCAGTATATATATATATTATATATATATATATATATATATATATATATATATATATATAATATATATATATATATATATATATATATATATATATGTATGTATGTATGTATAAATATTCTAAAATTGATAAAATGAATAGAATAATGATGAATACACACGTGCTTGTGCATGATGACCAAAATGAATAATAATAATGGTTTCAAATTTTGCCACAAGGGCAGCAATTTTGGCAGAGGGGATGAGTTGACTATATCAACCCCAGTGTTCAACTGGTACTTATTTTATCGACCCCTAAAGGATGAAAGTAAAATTGAACTCAGAACGTAGTGACAGGCGAAAGACTGCTAAGCATTTTGGCCAGTGCGCTAACGTTTCTGCCAGCTCACCAACTTTCAAAAACGAATAATAATAATAATAATAATAATAATAATAACATAATATAAATAAGATGTCAAATGTTTTGGTGCATGACTTTTAGCCCAGCCTGTATGTTCGAAGCAGTGCAGTGTGACTGAGATTGCAGGAGAGCTTACTGCATACTAAATGCAACACGATCCCACACTTGCAATATAGTGAGCTAAAAAGCTTCAATGACCTGAGATTATTCAAGCAATTAGCAAACACAGCTATCCTCTAAATGTGCTGAACATTTGAAAAGCAACCAGTAGGGGAGATAATTTCAATAGCATCATTTAATCCAAACTTGTGGACAATATAGACAGAGATCAGTAAATTCATGTTCTAATGACCTCTATTAATATTATTTTTAGATCTTCCCATAGCCCACACATATATATTATATCATATGTTATAAAAAATATCCCCGGGTAGCCAGACCAGAGATCAGTAAATTCGTGTTCTAATGACCTCTATTAATATTATTTTTAGATATTCTCATAGCCCACACATATATATTATATTGTAGCAATATCGTCTCTCAGTGCTATCTTCACTGTTTGAGAAGAGTATATAGAATGACCTCGGTCGAGATTACAAACAGCTTTGGCTATTCAACATTGATGTAAAACTAATTCGATTGGCTGACACGTGGTCTCTACTACGCTCGCACCGCTGGTTTAACTTGGTGCAAAATGTCTCGACTTATTTTCGCGCCATAGTTCCAAGCAGCCAATCACAGCTTTCCATTTCGGAAGTTCATTGGAGCCATGTAAAGCCTATAAATAAGGTTTCTCAGAAGAATATTCGTCTTAGGCCTCCAGTCTTTGAGTGAGTTATTTGGAGTTATTCAGGTGTGTTTATTTCGAGTGAGGAGGTTGTTAGTTCGAGTTCGTTGGAGGACGTGGAATAATTTTTTTCTTGAAAATGCAAGAGCAGACTTACGCGCGAGCGGCGGGCAGAGGCCTGGTTGCCGGTGAGCTGGAGATGGAGGAGGTGGTGGTCGAACGGAGGACTTTACAAAAGTGTTTCGACAGTTTGAGGAGGGAGGGTGACTGCGTAAGAGTCACACCGTCCAAGGAGGAGGAAGGCGGTGCAGAGAAGCGTACTATAACGTACAGGACGTGGTGTGTGGAGTCGAAAAGAATTGAAGTAGCGGAAATGGTAGAAGTGGAAAGGTGTCTGAAGGAAATTGAGGGTGAACCCACATTTTTCAAAGGAGGAAGGAAGTATGCCACGGTGGTGGTATATTTTGAAACAGAAAATGAGGCAAGGAGGAGCGCAACAAGACTTTTGAAATCGGATAAGTGGACTTTGCTACCAGGTTACTGCGGAAGGAGGGCGGTGAGGATGAGAATCAATAGAATCTCACCCGAATTTGATATGGAAGGGTTGCTGGCAGCAGTGCTGTTTAACTGCAAGGATGATGTGGAAGTGCTGAAGGTGGAGAGGTCAGCGGAGGTGAGGTGGTGGGGATATGCGGTGCGGGTTCTGGCACACATTACCGTGTGAGACCTGTACAGCATCCCGGAGGAGCTGGTCTGCCCTGACGGGACACGGCTCCGAGTTGTGGTGGAGGGAGGACCCCCAATCTGCTACAGTTGTAGGTCGAGGGGCCGCATGAGGGATGTGTGCCCGCGGGAAGGGACAGAGGCACCAGAGGTTGTGATGGAGGAGTGTAAAGACGCGTGTGTGGAGGAGGCGAAAGCGGAGGAAATACGAATGGAGGAGCAGTTGAATGAGGAGGAGCGAGCGAGTGCAGAGGAGGAAGGGACGGAGGGCGGGAGGAGATCAAGGGTGGAATCACCACCGAAAGATCGAGAAAGGAGAAAGATCAAAAGCAGGATGGCGGAGGAGAGAGGGGAGAAAGCATACAAGGAGCGGGAGGTGAAGGAGAGGGCGAGGGAGCGGCCAGGGACGGAGTTTGAACAGGAATGGGAGACAGGAGTGGGCGAGCAGTTGGAATCGTGTAAGTTTGGAGGAGGGCCTACAGGAGGAGACTTGAAGGCGGTTGTGATGTATATCGGGAATGCAGAGGTGGAGAAGAGACTTGTGGGTGGGAAGGGGTTGGTCGGGGTGAGGGTGAGCCCAAAACTGTGTGGTGACGACGTGAAGGGCGTCATTGTGGACAAGGAGACGTATATAAAGTTGAAGAGGATGTTTAGTGCTGTGCATATGACGCATTGTGTGCGGTATGATAAATTGCCAGATGTTATAGACCGGGCGGACCTGTTGGATTATATGACGGACGAGCGTCTAATGTAGAATTGTTAATTGTAAAATGGTATTGTGAACGGGAATGTATGTAATGTTAACATGTAAAATTGTAAAGTTATTGTGCTTTGAACTGAAATATATGTAACTGTAAAATTGTATTGGAATATATGAAATGTAAAATTGTATTTTAAACGGAACTGCGAGTTGGGGGTTCGTAAGCCGTTCCATCTCATTACATATATTCATTTTTTACTTCATATTTTATTTTACTTTATGTACCCCATGTCCCGTCTTGTAATGTCCCCCTCTTCGTACCCCTTGTGGGTAATAAAGAAATGCTTAGGTTTTTAGTTCTTCTCAGAGCTAAACCTCTGACCACACAGCTCGTCTTAGGCTTTTAGTTCTTTTAAGAACTAAGTCTCTGACCACACAGAGAATACTCGACCAAGTTCCAGTTTCGAGGCAGGCGACCACCATTAATACAAGATGTTACAGATACCTCTCATACTGTTAGTGTGAAAAATCACCATGAAGAAACGGTTACAAGATATCTATAACTAGAGAACATAACCAAGCAGAACATATAATGAAGAAGCAGCAAGAACCAATCGACAAACATCGAAGATTTAGATTGTACACGAGACAACTACAGATTCAACTATAGCGGGTAGGTGAAATTCTCGCCACGAAGAAAACGGCTACAGTAACATGTCTGGAAGTATATTCATATCAAGAGAAAGATAAACACAACGAGTGATTCAATTAATCTCAACTGCGACATGCAATATCTTGATATGGGACTCTTACAGAGTACCTCATAAACGGTAAATCAATTATCTGTTCTTGGGTTCTAGTTTCTTCTAAGAACTACCTTAAGCCATCTGTTATTACCTGTTGCCAAGCCGATACCAACAACATTAACTGTGAATCAAATCCCATCGTCGTTTCACTGGTCAGTACTTTTTTACGCCTAACGAACACACAGACACAAAAACATGCGAACACTTACAAACTTCCAACATCAAGCATGATTGTAAAATATGTAAATTAAATAATGTATATATCTTAAAAAGAAATCTTGTTGTCATTCCAAACTTATGTGTATTGCCGCTGCATGTAAAATATAGTCAGTAAAATATATTATTAAGAATAGGAGAACGTTTCTATTTTTATAATATCATATGTTATAAAAAATATCCCCGGGTAGCCCTGCCTATTTCTATTATTGATTTTGTAAGAAAACAAAATAAATTGTGACAGAAAAAAACTACCTAAAAGCCATCAACTTCCCAATGGCATACAAATGCATTGAATTGCTATCTGATTAAGCAGCTCACTTTGTAATCATATAGTTTTGGGTTCAGTCCCACTATACAGCACCTTGGGCAAGTGTTTCTTGCTTTGGACCTGAGTCAAATAATGACTTGTTTGTAAATTTGGTTGACAGAAAATATGTAGATGTCCCTCATGCATACACACACACACACACACACACACACACACACACACCACACACACACACACACACACGCACACACACATGCACACACACAGACACACCACACCCACACATCCACACCCACACCCACACACACAGTGTCTTTAAATGCGTTTTGAAAAGGTCAAATGTTATGCTTGGCACCTACCATTTGCTGTATTCAAGTAAGTTCTGCAACTATTGGCTTTTGCAGTTGAGGGTGCTAGGCTTAATGATTTCTTTAGGATATTAATGCATTCAACTGTCACCTTATTCTACAACTCGAAGATTGACAGAATGGGGACATACACACCTTCAATTTTTTAAATATTGAAAATTCTAATTAGTAATTTCAATAGTTGATGATCTGATGATAAGTCAAGTCACTACAGACTTGCTTATTTGGTAGCCGGATATAGTTGGGGAGTAATGTGACATATTACACAATCTGGCTAATTGTACGATGCTTATGTTACTATAAAGACTCCGAATGAAACAAATTGTAACAATACCAGATAATCCATTTGTTTGTTTTTATTATATATTTGTATATCTAATAATAGGTTCCAAGTGTTGGAAGTTAGTAAGCTTGAAGTAATCATGCCGCTAGTATAGAGAACAAAAAGTGGCTAATATACAATAGAATATATTTATTCATATCATAAGTTACACACTTCTTCCCATTTCATTGCTACTTATGCAATGAACTTCAACTTGCTACAAAACAATTGTAGTCTGTATTATATTTGTTCCACTCCTTATATTTTGGGCAGAGGCGTGGCTGTGTGGTAAGATGCTTGCTTTCCGACCACATGGTTTTTGGGTTTAGTCCCACAGTTTGGTGTCTTGGGCAAATATCTTCTACTATAGCCTCAGGCTGACCAAATCCTTGTGAGTGGATTTGGTAGTCAGAAACTGAAAGAAGACTGTTGTATATATGTGTGTGTGTGTGTGTGTGTGTGTGTGTCTGTGTTTGTGTGTTTGTGTTTCTCCCACCCACCATTGTTTGATAACCAATGTTGGTGTGTTTACATCCCCATAATTTAGTGGTTCAGAAAAAGAGACCGATAACATAAGTACTAGGCTTACAAAAAATAAGTCCTGGGGTTGATTTGTTTGGCTAAAGGCGGTGCTCCAGCATGGCTGCCACCAAAAGACTGAAACAAGTAAAAAAAATAAAAGAATAAAAGAATATCATCATCATCATCATTATCATCATCATCATCAATGTCACCAGCATCACCATCATCATCATTTAACGTCCATTGTCCATTCTGGCATGGCTTAGACGGTTTGATCAGAGGTGGCAAGATGGAAGGCTGCACCAGGCTCCGGTCTGATTTGGCATGGTTTCTTTCAAGCCTACGCATGTCTTTGACCATCACAGCCCATGTTTAACTGTGATCCAGCATAGCTGTTTGCACACAGGCATCATACAGTCTGCCTTTCACTCTGAGAGAGGAGGCCCTCTGTTGCTTGCGGAGATAGGAGCTCTCTGAACTTTGCCTAGCCTATTCTTATAGTCACAGCTGCACGCTCGGAGCATCCATTTCAGCTACTAACTTGAAAATATCTTGATGGTAGCGTAAAGAAAATATTTTCTTTACATTACCATCATGTTATTTTAATTTTATTTTATTTCATTTTATTTTGTAAATTTTTAAAAGTTCTCATTCGTATCACTTGTAAATTTTGAAGTTTGTAATTGGTACTATAGCTTTTATTCGAAAATATTTATTCGTCATTACCTCCATGTTTATTAATTTTTATTCGTACATATTTTTTCTTGCCATTCCTTTTATTTTTTATTGCCATCCCTTTTATTTTTATTTGTATATATTTTTTTGTCATTCCTTTCATTTTTTTATTCCTTTCATTTTATTTTATATTATCACAAGTATATTTTATTTTTAACCCTATATATTACTAACATGTGGAGGCGCAATGGCCCAGTGGTTAGGGCAGTGGACTTGCGGTCGTAGGATCGCGGTTTCGATTCCCAGACCGGGCGTTGTGAGTGTTTATTGAGTGAAAACACCTAAAGCTCCACAAGGCTCCGGCAGGGGGTGGTGGCGATCCCTGCTGTACTCTTTCGCCACAACTTTCTCTCACTCTTTCTTCTGTTGGCCTGCTCGCTTAGCCAGCGGGGTGGCGTCATTTGAAGGCTAAAACAATGCGAAACGCATTGTGACCAGCGATGTGTAGCAGCATCTTATAGCCTGGTTGGTCACGTGATCATGTGATATTACTAACATAGTTTTTGTAATTTTTCGTATATTTGTTTAGCATTTTTATTGTTTATTTATTTTTTATTTTTTACTTTATTTTTGTAATTTTTATTTTTGTAACTTTTTAATTGGATTTTTATCTGAATTATGGCTTGTACTGCAGGGTCCAGCAAACCTAATTTAAACATACCTATTTTATACATACTTAAGGGTTTTAAAAAATTAGAATATAGTTTACAGTATTGAACGATGATAAAGTGATATAAGGGTTCCAGAAAAACACGGAGGGGTTTAGGAACTGGCGTATGTACCTCATGAAATATGTGTAGCCAAGTCATAAAACAGTAGGTATTTAAAATAAAAATTCTTTTTTATATGGTGAGACGAAGTGGCCTACTATCTCTAAATTTAAAAAATATATATTTCTTCATTGAGAATAATTTGAACCTCTGTTATGCCAGAATTTTTATTCCTTTACAATTAAAATTTATATATATATATATATATCATCATCATCATCATCATCATCATCGTCGTTTAACGTCCGTTCTCCATGCTAGCATGGGTTGGACGGTTCGACCGGGGTTCTGGGAAGCCAGAAGGCTGCACCAGGCTCCAGTCTAATTTGGCAATGTTTCTACAGCTGGATGCCCTTCCTAACGCCAACCACTCCGTGAGTGTAGTGGGTGCTTTTTACGTGCCACCTGCACAGGTGCCAGGCGGGGCTGGCAACGGCCACGGTCAGATTGGTGTATTTTATGTGCCACCGGCACGGAAGCCAGTCGATGCGGTGCTGGCATCGGCCACGAGTCGGATAGTGCTTTTTACGTACCACCAGACCAGGGATCCTGGCTGGTTCAATTCGATTTCGATTTCGCTTGCCCCAACATGTCTTCACAAGCAAAGGGGGTTGGCAAGGGTGCCTGTCGTACGGTCGCATTGGAGTATTTTACGTGCCACGGCCACGAGTCGGATAGTGCTTTACGTACCACCAGACCAGGGATACTGGCTGGTTCAATTCGATATCATCATCATCTTCATATATATATATATATATATATATATATATATATGCATACATGTATGTATATGTGCGTGTATATCTTTGTGTTTGCCCTCCACACACTGCTTGACAAACAGTACTGGTTTGTTTATATCTCTGTAACTTAGTAGTGGAAACTTATAGAACAAGTACCAGTGTTTTAAAAACTATAAATACTGGGGCTGGCTTGTACAACCAAACCCTTCAAGGAGATGCCCCTGCATGGCTGCAGTTCAGTGACTGAAACAAGTGAAAAGGTAAAAGAAAAAAAAGACCAAAATTAAGAAGTCTAAGGCTCAGAGAGAATAGCTTAATGGCCCTTTTGTTGCTGACCCCTAACATAGGGAATTCAGACTGGAAGATATTAGGTGTTTAAAGCCATAAGGTGAAAGCAATAAACATATTTTAGTTTCAGTTGTAGATCTCTTTTACAAAGCATGTTTTAGTCAGTTGGCAAGACTAAGAGTGATCAACATAGAGAAATATATAAAAATAGAATAAATTACGTTGACTATGAATATCAGCAATATCAACAACGGAGGGAAAATACCTCAGTTTCACCACCTGCTTTATATATTAGCATTTACAAAAACCTTACCCATCTCCATAGCAACTAAAAGATTCTATGATGTTCAACTTTTTGGCAGTTTGACAGCACCAGTTCATTCTTTACTTTTCATCATTCTTTCTGCGCACACACACACACAAACACACGTGTGTGTGTGTGTATATATATATATATATACTTTATTTAAAAAAGCAGCAGAAAATTCAACAAAACCTGTTACTCTGAGTTTCACATTCTCGTTCATCGGGAAAGTGAAACTCAGAGTAACAGGTTTTGTTGAATTTTCTGCTGCTTTTAAATAAAGCATATTACTTTACCACTGGTATTTGAGTACTCTTTTTTCCACCCTGTTTCACATTTATGTGTTTACTCCGGTATATATATATATATATATATATATATATATATATATACCCATATATGTATATATGTATACATATATGTGTATATATGTGTATATTATAATAACATGAGAAAATAGAGAGGTAATTAATAAATTATTATTTATTAATTAAAAAATGGACAAACGTCCCTTACAGCTGTTTCAGTTCCAGATCTTCAGAAAATTAATTAATTAAATTAAACATTTTTTTATTGAATTAAAAATTATTTGAAAGTCGAATCTATTCAGAGTAAACGGCTACAAACCATGCAAGAATTAAACACCTATTTTGTTTATACTTAACCTCTGAAGAGATTCAACTCTCAAATAATTTTTAATTTAATTAAGAAAATTTTCTGAAGGTCTACAATTGAAACAGATGTAAGAGATGTTTGTCAATTTTTTAATTAATAAATAATAATTTGTTAATTATCTCACTATTTTCTCATCTTGTTATAATAAATAGATATATATATAAACCATGGTTTATATAATTATCTTGCAGGTGATTATTAAATGTAATGTTCAATATTCCTTGTATAGATAACTAACCAGTACTTACATAGGATTTTGCTATCCCTGAATGAGGTTTGTTAACCTTGATTTGTGCTTATGTATATATATATATAT
>NC_043013.1:43556545-43671545 GCF_006345805.1 Octopus sinensis | reverse complement strand
GTTGTGATACTCTTTCTACAAAACTGAGCTGGGTGTGAATTCTAATTTCATACACTATTGCAAATGTGAGTTTACAGTCTGCCTGTTTTGGTTTAAACTATCTTCCTGCAGGTTAAAAAACTTCTTTTTTTTTCAGAGTCCTCGACAATATTCGCCACCAAAATACCATTTTTCAATTTTATGATTGTACCCAAAGTGCTCTAATCGAATATGAACTGTCTTCCCATTGGTGGACGTTTGTCTTTTTTTTTTTTAGAAACAAATGCATTGCCTCTTTCGTTTTAAAACAATAAATCAATGCTACATTAATACATTGGTCCAACAAACAAATCCTCACCTGCGCGTAGAGTGGGTCACCTTAAGCTAGTATGTATATATTTATGTATGTATGTGTGTATATGTTTGTGTTTGTCCTCCAACATCACTTGGTGTGTTTATGTCCCCGTAACTTAGCGGTTCAGCAAAAGAGACCGATAGAATAAGTACTAGGCTTACAAAGAATAAGTCCTGGGGTCGATTTGCTCGACTAAAGGCAGTGCTGCAGCATGGCCACAGGCATATAACTGAAACAAGTAAAAGAGTAAAAGAGTATATTTATATATATATATATATATATATTATAGTATGTGTGTGTGCATTTATGTATATGTATATGTTTGGACAGAGAGCAAGAGAGAGAGCAGGGGAAGCTGAAAGAAGAGAAAAAGAGTAAGTGTTGTGGAAGGAGAAGAAAAGAATGTGAGTGTAATTAAGATCAGTTGACTTAGCAAATGAAGGAAGTTTGGTGTTGAATTGAAGACAAGGAAACGAGGTGAGCTTGTTGTTTAGAGAGAGATTTGTTGCAGTATCCAGTTACTGACAGACACGAAAACTGCAGAGAAAGAAAGAAACAACAAATGTCTGACAGATAGAAAGAATGTGTATAAGTAAATCATGTCTCTAACACAGTTACATAGTTTGCTTCGAATGTGTTTATCTAAGTATAGCTGATGGCCATGTGGACCAGTTTAGCATGGAGTACAGGGAAACATTTGAGCGTATGATACGAGGCTGCTTGTGCGTAAGTATGGTTGATGTAATCCAATTCCTTGTTTAACATCAGCATTTTGACCGTTAGGGGATTTCAGCAGGGATTCATTCGGTTGCAAACAAACATTTGGGTTTGGTGTTCAGCATCAGAACAACTTCCTATTTCTTTCCACAAGTTTCGGAAGTCTTGAATGGGTTGATATGCACAGTGTTTCCTCTTTTGACCACATCATTTAACAAAAGGTCAAAAAAGTGTTGTTGATATTTAGCGTTATTATTATTATTATTATTATTATCATTATTATAAAGATAAATAAAATTATTAACCATCGTACTAACAATAACTCTGAGCATCTTTTCAAACTCTACCTCTCTAACATCCATGGACATGTTTACAAAGTCAGAAAACAGCACAGCTCCCATGACTTTCAGAAACATTTCACCCTAAGAGTTGCTGAAGTATGGAACAAACTTGTTAGTTGTCAGAGCACTGCATCCTTCAAAACTTCCATGCTTCCTGAGATTCGCCAACACTACACCTGATTTTCTCCCCTCCATACACACGCAAGCATGTATCTGACTCATTCACTGTTCACTTTCCAGACATTTGTACATTACTGCATATACTCTATATGCACTTTTGACAAGTTGTGGTGCACCTGAGCACTGTATACAATAATTTCATTATTATTATTATCATTATTATTATTATTATGATGGTGGTGGTGGTGAGCTGGCAGAATCATTAGCGTGCTGGACGAAAGGCTTAGTGGTATTTTACCCATCACTACATTCTAAGTTCAATTTCCACTGAGGTTGACTTTACCTTTCATCCTTTCGGGGCTGGTATATTAAATACCAGTTGAGTATGGGGATTGATGTAATCAACTAGTCCCCTCCCCCAACTTTCAGGCCTTGTGCCTATAATAGAAAGGATTGTTGTTGTTATTATTATTATTATTAAGGTGGCAAGCTGCCCATTGCTACATTCTCAGTTCAAATTTCAGTGAGGTCTATTTTACCTTTCATCCTTTTGGGGGTCAATAAATGAAATACCAGTTGAGTACAGGGGTCGATGTAATCGACTAGTCCCCTCCCCCAAATTTCAGGCCTTGTGTTTATAATAGAAAGGATTATTACTTCTGCCTGTAAAGTATTGTAAAGGTGGAAGTATTGTTTCCAGTCACTTTTGTTTGTTTGTCTGTGGACAAGATATCTCAAGAACAGCTGGATAGATTCGAATGAAACTTTCGGGGATGTTTGGCCTCATGACTGGCATGTACTGATTGGTGGAGGTTTGCACTGAGTGCTCTTATTATGGTGGTGGCGGTGGCGGTGGTGGTGGTGAGCTGGCAGAATCGTTAACACATCAGGCAAAATGCCTAGTGGCATTTTATCAGTTTTTACATTCTGAGTTCAAATTCCACTGAGGTCGACTTTGCTTTTTGTCCTTTCAGAGTTGATAAAATAAGTACCAGCCAAGTGCTGGGGTCATTGTAATCGATTTAGCTTCTGAAATTGCTGACCTTGTGCCAAAATTTGAAACCAATATTATTATTATTATATTATTATTATTGTGGCAAAATCATTAGGGTGCTTTGTGATATTTGTTCTGGCTTTTTGCATTCTGAATACAAATCCTGCCCGGGTTGACTTAGCCTTTCATCATTGCAGGCTCAATAAAGTGTCGGTCAAGTACTGAGGCTGAAGCAACTAACCTGTTTCTATGGTTGTCATTGTTTTCCTTTCACAACTGGATACTGTTCCTATTATGAGTCATTAAGATGGTGTCAAGTAGACAGACTGTGGCCTAGAGACATGTCATCCTTATTTTGATTCTCAGTAATATCTGTATCTGTATTTTTAGTAAGGTTTGAATTCATAATCATAGAGTAATCATATTCATGTACACATTGTAATCTCTCAGTTAATTGTTGTTGTTATTGTTCTTATTATTGTTAAGGTCTTGAGCTTAACAATAATAAAATGAATTACCAATCAAGTACTGGAGGTAATAGTATGGGACCTCAAAAATTCCAGGTTGTTGTCCAGGGTGCTGGAAGCCTACTAGAAGTGAGGCACCTACTCTTACTCTTTTGCTTGTTTCAGTCATTTGACTGCGGCCATGCTGGAGTACTGCCTTTTAGTTGGGCAAATGACCAAAACAAGTAAAAGGAATAAAAAAGGGGAAAAAAAAAATATAAATTAATATAAACAGCTAGGCACAATATAATACCATAAAGGAACAATTTAATCATCGCTAATTGTGAGTGAGGGTGAAAAAAAAAAACCTAGATTGCTAGAGATAAGATTTAAAATCTCTTAATGCTGTGAGAAGCATGCAATGTATATACACTGACAGCTGAGATAACTGCCCCATGAGCATCTCTAGGATAACTAGACTAGACTAGTTTTGTCTATCAGTTGTAGGCTCATGAGTGGGGACAACTCAAGTGCTCAATGGTTTGGCTAAATCCAGCTGTCAATATATATGTTTTTGCAATGAAAATTTATGGCTGATTTAGCGAAATGCTAATGCATATATTAAAAATTAATACAAGCAGCTGTTTATATTAATTTTTAATATATGCATTAGCATTTCGCTAATGATAAACAAATGTCCAACTGTGCTCCAACTTCCTGACTCAAGTTCTT
Organism: Octopus sinensis; assembly: GCF_006345805.1. NCBI lineage: Eukaryota > Metazoa > Mollusca > Cephalopoda > Octopoda > Octopodidae > Octopus > Octopus sinensis. The sequence continues at coordinate 43,667,861 of NC_043013.1, read as the reverse complement.
CAATTATCATCATCATCGTTTAACGTCCGCTTTCCATGCTAGCATGGGTTGGACGATTTGGCTGAGGACTGGCAAACCAGATGGCTGCACCAGGCTCCAATCTGATCTGGCAGAGTTTCTACAGCTGGATGCCCTTCCTAATGCCAACCACTCTGAGACTGTAGTGGGTGCTTTTAAGTGCCACCGGAACTAGGGCCAGTCAGGTGGTGCTGGCAACAGGCATGCTCAAATGGTGTTTTTTTTACATGCCATCTGCACAGGAGCCAGTCCAGCAGCACTGGCAATGCCCCTGCTCGAATGTCTTTTCACGTGCCACCAGCAAAAGTGCCAGTAAGGCGATGCTGGTAACGATCACGCTCGAACGGTGCTTTATATATATATATATTTGTTGTTGTTTGTTCCTTCTCAAGCCATGCCTGGCTCATAAGGGCTGGTTTCCTGGTTTCATTGGCATATAGGTTCCCCACCTGGATGGGATGCTGGTCCATTGCAGGTGAGCTGCTAGACGCAGGAGGAAAGAGTGAGAAAAAGTTGTGGCGAAGGAGTCAGCGGAAGTTTGCCATTACCTTCTGCTGGAGCCACATGGAGCTTTAATTTATGTAATTAAAAGAAAAAAAAAACTTTTCAAATAAAGTGGAAATATACAAAAATAAACATTTTCCATTTTACTGTTAGATTTGTTTCATTTTGAATTAAGTACATATATCTCTCTCTATTACATACATATAAGAGGGATGACTAATAGTGGACATGTATTATGCTAGAAGTTGACTTCTAGCATAATGGATGTCCACTTAGTGGTCATCCCTCTTATATGTATGTAATACAATTTTTCTGAATCTACAGATTTTTCTATATGCTAGGCCACTGGTTTTAAATTGATATTAATCAAATTAATATTCAATTTTTCACCCTTATTATTTCAAATTTATACCTCTCTATATATGGGGACACTTAAATCTTTTAAGTGCTTAGGGCTTGTATGGGTCTCAATCAAGCCCTGATTATCAACAGCAAATTAACACAAAAGCAAATCAGAATTTTATAAGAAATGATTTTATTTTTATTTCTTCCTTCATATGCATTTGATCTTTAAAAAAAATAATTTTACATAAAATCTTAACGATTATTGAAATTCTTAGTCATAATGTTCATAAATTTTTGGAAAGTTCACTTAATTAAGGAAATTTGTTTGTCATTGTTAGTGTATGCTGGGAGCTTTCCACAGAAATTGGTGTATTTATGGTGTGCAGATGGCAGTGATGTATGTGTGCCATGTATTACAGCATCTGAATGGACACACGCAGACATACACAAACGTGTATATGTGCATATACGTTCTCCATACACAGAATCTACAAGAAACCCAACCCTATTTTCTGCCGCAGTTTTAAGTGGATGAAAAGAAAATTCCCTTTAGGGAAAAAAGTTTTGGACAGACATGAAATATATATGTCATACATAATGCTCCAATATATATATATATATATATATATGCACCTTCATGCAAGATGTCTATTTATATATACACACACATGCAAAGTGCATGTGTGTGTGTGTATATATATATATATATATATACATATATACATATATATATACATATATACATACATATATACACACATGCACTTTATATGTGTGTGTGCATATGTGAAAATACACATCTTGTATAAGGGTGCATATACATATGTTACATTATATATACTACATTATTTATTACATATTATATATAATATGTATATTACATACATATATATATATATTCTGATATGTTATTTTAATAAGTGTCTATCTGTGACCTGGTTACAGAGTGTCTTACAAAGTCCACTACATCGTTGAGAGTGTATTTCTTTCTGATATATGTTTTTTTATTAACTGATTATATATTATATTTATATATTATACATATATATTGCACATATACATATATTACACATACACATACATTATACATATATTGCACATACATATATATTATACATATATATCAGGTCATCCCATGAATATTGTCTGAAATATCATACATGTAATTTCTATAGATTAAAACAGAAAGAGGCAAACGGTTTAGCAAGATTTGATAAGGACATTTAATTTAGCGACATAATAAAAAGGTGTACATAGTCTCTAACAGCTGTTTCTAGAATATCCCAACTCTTGGAATTGTTGGACTATGGAATTCTTGCTCAACACAATGTTCCGTCACCAGAGAGGGAGAGCAGAATTTTAGTGGCATACCAAATTGAGCATTCAGAGTGCAAACCTACTAGTTTAAGTCACCCTGGCAAAAATTCCTTGTATATTTTACATGTGTAATTTCTATCAAATTTTACAGTATTCTAAAATGTCAAATGATATTGATCGACACTCATATGAATTTGGAAACCTTTCACTTAATATAATTTCTCTTTACAGAATAACCTGACTGAAATAATTACTAATATTAACCCCTCAAAGATGGATATATTGAATGAGCATTTAAGGCACATAAATGAGTTCACAAAGAGAAACGGTGCAAGAGGGGCAACCTGAAACATCCAGTTGTTTATGGGGAAGAATGTTTGAACAAAAGAAGTTATAGAAGATGGTTTACAAAGTTTAAAAATAGCCTAAGAGAGAGAGGACATGAATAGGATGCTCTGTTGAATTTGATGAGTTTCATTTGTCATTGGTTCAGAAGGATAATGTTGTGTCAGTTGAAGAATTGGCAAGCAAGCTCAATTCAAGCCATTCAACTATTCACTACCATCTTTAAACAGCTTGGAAAGGTGCTCAAACTCAGAAAATGGGTTTTCCATGATCTGACAGAAGCCAACTGAAAATCATGAGTGGGCATCTGTTCATCTCATCACTCTCGTGAACATATCTCACCATTTTGGGACAGGTTAGTGACCGGTGATGAAAAATGGATTTTTTTAATGAAAATGTTAAGTGATCAGGCAAAGGCTTAGTTGTGGAGAACAGGCTAAACAACAACCCAAAAAGAACCTCCAGTCAAAAAAGGTTCTTCTTCTGTATGGTGAGATTGCATTAGAGTCATCCACTTTGAGCTGCTACCAACTAATGCAATAATTACTGCTCACACCTATTGCCAACAATTAGAGCATTTAGGTGCTGCTTTGAAAGCAAAAAAAAAAAAAAAAAAAAAAAAAAAAACAGTATTATTCCCTGGACCTTGCTCCTAATGATTACCATTTGTTTCAAAGCTTACAGACTCACTTAGATGGATTAGTACTCAAAAGCTCCAGAGAGGCTGAAACTGACTTCTCTTCATCTTTCTCAGCAACGTCAAAGGAGTTTTTTTTTACCAATGAGATTAAAAAAAACTGATGACTAGATGAAAGGAAGTCATAGATAATGATGGGATTTCCTTACCCAAAATTCAGACATTACTCATGGAATGACTTGATATATTTACAAACATATACTCAAACAGATATCTATTGTACAAATACAGAAGGTCCGTGTGTATAGACTTATGGTGCATGTATGTTTATATGTATATACACAAATATGAGAGTTGCATTTGTCTGAATCAATATTATGTCATAAAGGAAATGGGTTAACAAATATGTCACTTTTGGGAATATTAAGAACTTTGGCTATGGCACTAACTCAACAGCATTCACTTGACAAATTATGATAATTTCTTATTGAGATGTACAAGGCTGGAAACTCGACAGTGGTGGGGCTCAGTCAGTTTTTATCAACCACAATACTTAACTGCTAGTTTATTTTTAATCAGTGTTGGAAGGATGAAAATGGTAAAAATCGAGGCCATGGCAGGATTTGAACACAATGAAAAGAACTGGGACTAAATACTACAAAATATAATTTCATTTCTATTTGTTGCAATCAAACATCCAGCAGCCAAAAGCATCATTGCTTGTTGAAACTGGTTAAAACTTCATGTTGTCAAATATTTCTGGGTAATTTTTGAAGAAAGACTGGAAGATAAATAGAGAAAAAAAGATAACATTCAAATAAATAAATAAAAGATATTAAAATTTTTAAAAAGTAATTTCAAAATATTCAATATAGGTGTAGGAGTGGCTGTGTGGTAAGTATCTCGTTTACCAACCAAATGGTTCCGGGTTCAGTCCCACTGCGTGGCACCTTGGGCAAGTGTCTTCTACTATAGCCTCGGGCCGACCGAAGCCTTGTGAGTGGATTTGGTAGACGGAAACTGAAAGAAGCCCGTTGTAGATATGTGTGTGTGTATATATATATATGTATGTGTGTCTGCGTTTGTCCCTCCAACATCGCTTGACAACCGATGCTGGTGTGCTTATGTCCCCGTAACTTAGCGGTTCGGCAAATAAGACCGATAGAATAAGTACTAGGCTAACAAAGAATAAGTCCTGGGGTCGATTTGCTCTACTAAAAAGGCAGTGCTCCAGAATGGCCACAGTCACATGACTGAAACAAGTAAAGAGTAAAGAGTATTATTTGAGAATTAAGTAAAATACAATGGAGGTGAGATTAAAGAGGTGGACTTCTGACCATGCTGTTGTGAGTTCAAATTTTACTGGAGCCACTGTGTTGGGCCTTTGAACAAACCACATAACCCTGCTTGCTCCAGTTTACCAGACTGGCCACATAGTAGGGAGATTTTGTTTTGTAACCACGTTTCCATGTTCAATCCACTTGTAAGACACTTTGGGCAAGAGTCTTCAATCATTGCATATCAGATTGATCAACAACTGAAATTTGGGAGATTGGAAATCAGGCAAATGATGTGTGTGTGTGTGCATGCGAGTGAAGGTGTGTGTGAAAGAGAGAGAACATGAATGTGTGTGAGTGAATGTGTATACGTGCAAGAGAGTAAATGTGTATACATGCGAGAGAGTAAATGTGTGTGTGTGTGTGTGTGCATGAGAGAGTGAATGTGTGTGTGCATGAGAGAGCGAATGTGTGTGTGTGTGTGTATGAGAGTGAATGTGTGTGTGTGTGTGTGTGTGTATGCGAGTGAAGGTGTGTGTGAGAGAGAGAGAACATGAATGTGTGTGTGAGTGAATGTGTATACGTGCAAGAGAGTAAATGTGTATACATGCGAGAGAGTAAATGTGTGTGTATGTGTGTGTGCATGAGAGAGTGAATGTGTGTGTGCATGAGAGAGCGAATGTGTGTGTGTGTGTGTATGAGAGTGAATGTGTGTGTGTATGAGAGAGTGAATGTGTGTGTGTGTGTATGCGAGTGAAGGTGTGTGTGAGAGAGAGAGAACATGAATGTGTGTGTGAGTGAATGTGTATACGTGCAAGAGAGTAAATGTGTGTGTGTGTGTGTGTGTGTGTGCATGAGAGAGTGAATGTGAGTGTGTGTGTGTGTGTGTGAATGTGCATGCGCATGAGAGTGAATGTGTGTGTGAGAGAGTGAAGGAGTGTGAACGTGAGTGAAGGAGGGTGAACGTGTGAGTGAAGGAGGGTGAATGTGTGAGTGTATATGAAAAAGAGAGAGTGAGGGTGTGTGTGTGCCTCACTGACAAATCCATTTCCTTATACAAATATAAAACTTGTAAAATTGTAAGATAAGTTTGTAAAAGGGTGACAGCGTCTAAGGGAGGTAATTCAGTGCAACATAACCCGGTACTCATTTTATAAATCCAATTCATTGAATGGCTAAGTACTAAGGTACAGTTTTTTAATAAAAGATGGTGTCCCTGCAAGGTCAAAGTTCAATGACCGAAGGGCATCTGGGAGAGAGGCAAGGAGGAAGGTATTCTCAAACCCTAGGGACCTGGCCAGAATGCTTCCAACAGTGGGAAGTTTACTAAAGACACCCAATGTGCCAGATGGCTGTACACTGGATTAAGTCTCTTACTCCAAGTAGTGAAAGCGTGTGGCTTAGTGGTTAGGGTATTTCGCTCATGATTATAATGTTGTGAGTTCAATTCCAGGCTGCGCATTGTGTCCTTGAGCAAAACACTTTAGTTCTTCATCGCTCCAGTGCACTCAGCTGGCAAAAACGAATAGCGTCTGTATTTCAAAGGGCCAGCCTTGTCACATACCGTGTCACGCTGAATCTCCCTGAGAACTACGTTAAGGGTACACGTGTCTGTGGAGTGCTCAGCCACTTGCACATCAATTTCATGAGCAGGCTGTTCTGTTGATTGGATCAACTAGAAACCTCGTTGTCATAACCGACGGTGTGCCAGTACTATGCAAGTAGTCCATGGCAGAAATGTTAGCACACTGGCCAAAGTGCTTAGCAGTATTTCGTCTGCCGTTACATTCTGAGTTCAAATTCTGCCGAGGTCGACTTTACCGTTTATCCTTTCGGGGTCGATAAATTAAGTACCAGTTACACACTGGGGTTGATATAATCGACTTAATCCATGTGTCTGTCCTTGTTTTTCCTCTCTGTGTTTAGCCCTTTGTGGGTAGTAAAGAAATAGGTATTTCGTCTGCTGTTACGTTCTAAGTTCAAATTCCACCGAGGTCGACTTTGCCTTTCATCCTTTCGGGGTCAATAAATTAAGTACCAGTTATGCACTGGGAGTCGATATAATCGACTTAATCCCTTTGTCTGTCCTTGTTTGTCCCCTCTGTGTTTCGCCCCTTGTGGGCAATAAAGAAATAAGAAATGTTAACACTCCGGGCGAAATGCTTAGCGGTATTTTGTCTGTCGTTACGTTCTGAGTTCAAATTCTACCGAGGTCGACTTTACCGTTCATCCTTTCAGGGTCGATAAATTAAGTACCAGTTATGCACTGGGGTCAATATAATCGACTTAATCCCTTTGTCTGTCCTTGTTTGTCCCCTCTGTGTTGAGCCCCTTGTGGGCAATAAAGAAATAAGAACGTTAACACTCCGGGCGAAATGCTTAGTGGTATTTTGTCTGTCGTTACGTTCTGAGTTCAAATTCTACCGAGGTCGACTTTACCGTTCATCCTTTCAGGGTCGATAATTAAGTACCAGTTATGCACTGGGAGTCGATATAATCGACTTAATCCCTTTGTCTGTCCTTGTTTGTCCCCTCTGTGTTTCGCCCCTTGTGGGCAATAAAGAAATAAGAAATGTTAACACTCCGGGCGAAATGCTTAGCGGTATTTTGTCTGTCGTTACGTTCTGAGTTCAAATTCTACCGAGGTCGACTTTACCGTTCATCCTTTCAGGGTCGATAAATTAAGTACCAGTTATGCACTGGGGTCAATATAATCGACTTAATCCCTTTGTCTGTCCTTGTTTGTCCCCTCTGTGTTGAGCCCCTTGTGGGCAATAAAGAAATAAGAAACGTTAACACTCCGGGCGAAATGCTTAGTGGTATTTTGTCTGTCGTTACGTTCTGAGTTCAAATTCTACCGAGGTCGACTTTACCGTTCATCCTTTCAGGGTCGATAAATTAAGTACCAGTTATACACTTGGATCGATGTAATTGACTTAATCCCTTTGTCCCTTCTGTGTTTAGCCCCTTGTGGGCAATAAAGAAATAAGTAGTCCATGGCAGGACAGGATTTGAACTCAGAAAGCAAAGAACTGGAACAAATATTGCAAGATATCTGATCTGATTTTCTTACAGTTCTGCCAATCCACAACCTTCAGTAGGTCCTTTTTTTCATCAGGCCCAAAGAATGAAAGTCAATGAAAGTAGTATTTGAACTCAAAGAACAATATAAATGGGAGATGGAAATCAGGCAAATGATTGTTGCGTGTATGTGTATGTGTGAGTGAAGGTGTGTGTGAAAAAGAGAGAAAGGGTGTGAATATGTGTGCGAGAGAATGTGTGTGCGTGTGCACATGAGAGAGTGAATGTGTGTGTGTGTGCATGTGTGAGAGTAAATGTGTGTGCGCATGAGTGAATGTGTGTGTGTGTGTGCATGTAAAAGAGTGAATGTGTGTGTGTGTGCGCATGTGTGAGAGTAAATGTGTGTACGCATGAGAGAGTGAATGTGTGTGTGTGAGATGTCAACAATTTGCCAAGATGTGACTTCGATGATAAAGGTAGAATTTGAAACTAGGATTGATCTTACCTTGAACAGAGCAATTCCATGTGCAATACTCGTTGTGCAGCACTGTTCTCTGATTGAGTGCATGCTTAGCTGAGGGCTACCGACGTCAACAGTGGGAATACCAATCTTCTGGGATAAAATCGGTCCTATGGTGCTACCACAAACGGAATCGTTGCGAATAACAAAATCCTTGAAGTAAATAAAAATTAATAAAAAGAATGAATGTGAATTAAAAATTTTATCGTTAACATTAATTTAATTGGTCTTTTATGATGGTCCTATTCATTACTTGGTTACTTGATCTGCTAGAAACAGCAGTCAAATCTCTTAAATCATACCTTACCGTCTTAAAAAGAGAAGAATGCATAAGATAATTTAGTGCTAGATACACTATGTCTGACAAAGTGAGAGGATGGTCATAGTTGGAGAGCTTGATCACGAGTCTGCTGGATTTGTACTGGTCTAGAATTAATCAACAGCAACTGTTGCTGCCACCACTACTCTTAATCATTCTCATCATCATCAGAAGCAGACTAATGACTTGGGTCTGCATTCCCGGGGAGTCAAATTTTACAAGAAACAATACAAAGAGCATAAACATTTTTCAGTATTAACCTTTCCTTCAGGTCAAAATATGTTAAAAAATTGGATCTCTTAAACCTGGCACTCAAGGGTTTGGCATGTTTTGAATTTTAATTTTCAGATTTTCTTTTTACATGAAATAATAAAAATCAGAAAGCATTATTGTTTGGAAGCATTATTGCATTATTTCCTGTTTTAAGCTTTGTCGATAGGACATTAATATATATGTGGAATAAAGGAATGAGGTGGTGAAGTATGATCTTCAGATGTTGAGTCTCACAGAGGTGATGACAAGCGACTGAGACCTTTGTCGATTTGCTCTGCTTGAGAAAACTTGTCAAACTAAATGAAATTGTAGTTGTGGCCAGTGCAAGTAACACATAACAGGTACCTATGCTGGTAACACAGAAAAGGCACCCGCTACACTCTGGGGAGTGTAGGAAGGGCATCCAGCTGTAGAAACCAAGCCAGAATACATTGGAGTTTAGTGCAGCTCTGTGACTTAATAGTTCCAGTCAAACCATCAAAAATTCATGCCAGCATGGAAAACAGATGCTAAATGATTATGATGTGGAATGAGATGGTAAGGCTATTTTCATATTTCCATTTAGGATAACTCCTTTAGTGGGGTCAATATCTTTACTATGGTTTGGCAATGGCCAAGTTCTAAGGTTGCCAGATTTAAGCAGTCCAACCTGTGACTAGACAGACATTCACTGCTGAAAGTTGGAACAGATATTGTGTATAGATTTAGGAAGTTATCACTTAAATGTGAAACAGAACTCGAAGCCAACTGAAAGTTTAAGAATAACATACAGGTCTTGTGTATTTTATATATGTGATTCCTGATGGGCAAGGGGCTTTCCCTGTCTTCATACCTCTAATTGCGTTATACACACACACACACACACACACACACACACAGTGGGCCAAAAGTTAGGCACAAAATAAGTTCAATACACTCCAGAATTGTCAGACATGCATCAATTTTTCAAAATTTGAAAAGAAATAAAATAATATTGAATACATGGATACTCATACATGATGAACAAAATGAATAACAATAACAACAACAATAATAACAATAATAATAATGATAATAATAATAATAATAGTCTTTTCTATTATAGGCACAAGGTCTGAAATTTGGAAGTTGATTTCATCAACCCCAGTGTTCAACTGGTATTTATGTTATTGACCCCAAAAGGATGAAGGGCAAAGTCGACTGGCAGCATTTGAACTCAGAATGTAATGACAGATGAAATGCTGCTAAGCATTTTTCCCAGCATGCTAATAATTCTGCCAGCTCACTACCTTAATAATAATAATAATAATAATAATTCTTTCTACTAAAAGCACAAGGCCCGAAATTGTGGTGGTGATGGGGCGGGGAACTAATCAATTACATTGACCCCAGTATTTCACTGGTACTTAATTTGTTAACCTCAAAAGGATGAAAGACAAAGTTGACCTTGGTGGAATTTGAACTCAGAATGTAGCAATGAGTGAAATACCACTTAGGATTTCATCCAGCATGGTAACAATTCTGTCAGCTCACCGCCTTAATAATAATAATGTAATAAAAACGAAAAATGTTGAATGTTTTGATGCATGACTTTTGACCTACTCTTTATATATATATATATGTATATATATATATTTCTTTACTGCCCACAAAGGGCTAAACATAGAGGGGACAAACAAGGACAGACAAATGGATTAAGTCAATTACATCGACCCCTGTACGTAACTGGTACTTCATTTATCGACCCCAAAAGGATGAAAGGCAAAGTTGACCTCGGCGGAATTTGAACTCAGAACGTAACGACAGACGAAATACGGCTACGCATTTCGCCTGGCACGCTAACGTTTCTGCCAGCTCTTTAAATATGTATGTATATATATATATATATATATACACACACACGCTATATACATGTGTGTTCTAGGTCCAATCTGTTGTGGAAATACACAGTACACTATCACGCAGGGGAGTTGCCATGACATTTTATACAGGTTTTGCAATTAAGCTTGTTCACAAATGGCAGGAATGTGAAGGCATGCAACACTTTGAGTTTTTAAGACATTAATTAAGAGGCATTTTCTTTTCCGGATTGAAATCCAATCTGTTGCAGGTGTTGCTAATAGACAGATTTGAATTTGGTGCATCAAACTAACGAGACACTCCTCAAATATATGGTACCCATCACTAATTAATAGAGAACTGAACCTCTCTATGGTTTCTATTTACAATGGGAGGAACTAGGCCATTGAGAAGTCCAGTTTTTATGGTAACCTCAGCAGAAATGAGTAAAAATGAACTTTAGTCTGGTGACAGCTTCAATTTTGTTAAGGTCAATTACAAGAAGCTTATCAGAGGATTTGGATTGGAGAGAGCGATCAATCTTGGTAGTTTTTTGACGTTCAAGTTTGTAAGGGAGCAAGTATGTAGAGGATTTTCTTTAGAGGGCTGTTCTTACCTGCAGTGGTACATTGGCCTGAGCTGCAATTTTGCGCAGTATAGCGCATGTGATAGCTGTGGACGCATATCTTTGATTAGCATTGATCTTCAACACGTAACCCTGAAAATTACAGAAAATAATGTCAGAATAATACAGCTGTCTTCAAGAATCATCATCATCATCATCATCGTTTAACGTCCGTTTTCCATGCTGGCATGGGTTGGATGGTTTGACTGAGGTCTGGACAACCAGTGACTGCACCAGGCTCCAATCTGATCTAGCAGTGTTTCTTCAGCTGGATGCCCTTCCTAACGCCAACCACTCCAAGAGTGTAGTGGGTGTTTCTTACGTGCCACGAGTACATTTAATTTGTTTGTAATTTGCATTATGCAAAGTGCATTAGTAATTAATTAATTGAACTTAACTGCCAAGAATGCATTATAATATACAAATCAGATAAATTTACTTAAATCCTTATTGGTTGATTTGGAGTCAGTGTATATGTAGACTGTTCAGGAAGGTATGTGATTATTGATGAAATTCACTACAGGTGGGGTTGTGTGGTAAGTCTGCTTCCCAACCAAAAAGGTTCTGGGTTCAATCCTACAGCATAGCACCTTGAGCAAGTGTCTTCTACTACAGCCTCAGGCTGATCAAAGTTTTGTGAGTGGATTTGGTAGATGATAAACTGAAAGAAGACTGTTATATGTATGTATGTGTGTGCGTGTGTGTGTGTATTTGTCCCCACCTGCCACTACTTGACAAACCAGTGTTGGTGTTTACATCCCTGTAACTTAGCAGTTCAGCAAAAGAGACCAAAAGAATACGTCCCAAGTTGTACAAAAAATAATAAGCACCGAGGTTGATTTATTCAACTAAAATTCTCCAAGGATGTGCCACAGCATGGTTGCAGTCTAATGACTGAAACAAGTAAAAGATAGGATTGGAACTTGTCTGAGTGATTCCTCCTTTTCTAACCACAAAGATTTTGTAAACAAAGACAAGGTATTTCCTGCTGTCTATTACATACAGTGTTTCCTACAACCTATAGATATATTCTAATTACAGTATAACATTGGATAATGTATTCCTATAAAGAAGTGCTTGTAAAACGATGTGATGGTTATGGTTTGAATGTTCTTCATCATGGACCTTTCTGTAGTTACTTAAAATAAAATAAATGCACCCTTTTAAAGCCTAGCCAGGCTCATGGGCCCGGTTTCCCGGTTTCAATGGCATAAGTGTTCCCCAGCTGGACGGGACGCCAGTCCATCACAGCGTTACTCATTTTTGCCAGCTGAGTGGATTGGAGCAACGTGAAATGAAGTGTTTTGCTCAAGAACACAACGCGTCGCCCGGTCCAGGAATTGAAACCACAATCTTAGGATTATGATGCTGACACCCTAACCACTAAGCCATGCGCCTCCACTCTGTAGTTACTTAACCTACTAGAAATGGCAGCCTTTGAATTGCCTTAAAAAGTTTTTAAAAAATCATGGCTGTATAAATAAGGCAATGATCATATGTGTGTGTGTGTGTGTGTGTGTGTGAGCATGTGTACATGTGATCAGTCACTATTTTCTTCAGATTTAATTTCTCCCCAGTGAGAAAGATAAAAAAAAAAACCTAACAAAGTCTTTGATTGTTTTTCAGGTGAAGTTAGTATTGGAAGAATCTGGAATGAGGCAAAAAAAAAATAATGAAAGAATCCTTTACCTTATGCATTTCAACATGGTGGAGTTCTTCATGTTTCTCACTAAAATTAACGAAGAAAAATAATAATAATAATAATCCTTTATACTATAAGTGCAAGGCTTGAAATTTGTGGAGAGGGGACTAGTCGATCACACTGACCCCAGTGTTTCACTGGTACTTAATTTATCAACCCTGAAAGGATGAAAGCAAAGCTGACCTCGGTGGAATTTGAACTCAGAACTTAGCAACAGACAAATTACTGCTAAGCATTTCACCCGGCGTTTTTTCAATTCAATTCAATTCAATTTTTATTGGCTCAAAAAGCAAAAGCAAGGCCATGTAGGGGGACAGGGAGTTATGTACAGGGAGGGTGGTCATACAAAGAGTTCAGGCCATTTCTGATCAAGAGAGACTTTGAACCGAGCGGTCGTTGGCATCTTCACTATCTCGTCCGGCAGCTTATTCCACAGATCCGCAACCCGGACGGAGAAAGCCCCTCTCCGTCGATTGAGATGAAATCGTCGTAGATAGAGCTTTTCGGAGTGATCCCGCAGCCCACGCTCTGGAGCAGGAGTGAAGAACAGCTCTTTCGAGATGTTACCCTTTCCGTTAATGATTCTGCTATTTAACTGCCTTAATAATAATAATAATAATCATCCTGTCTACTAAACAATTACGTTGACCTCAGTGATCAACTTATTTTACTTATTTTATTGACTCCTGAAAGGATGAAAGGCAAAGTCAGCCTTGGTGGAATTTGAACTCAGAACATAAAGATGAATGAAACGCCGCTAAGCATTTTGCCCAATCTGCCAGCTCAAATAATAATAATAATAATAGTCTAATAGTCACTGGGAAGTACTAAGACCCAGCATTGGAAGTGAAACAAATCCATAGAGCCTCAAAAGGGAGTGTGGTACCTACTGTGATTGTTGCACTTGGGACCATCTCAAAGAGAGCAATATCCTGGCATCAGAAGCTACAAATACCAAACCTTTTTTTATACACATCAAATAAAGAGTAAAATAGGAATCAAAGGTGTCCACAGGCAAAAAGTGGTTGAGGACTACAGATGTAGAGGGACAGATTTAAATACAGTAGTCCAGTCGCTATGGTGTCCTGTTGTTTTTGTATCACAGGGGCACACACAATGTTGAAAATTTGCTCAGGGAAAGGACACAGCTGGTCGGATTAACCCTAGTACAAGACAGGTGTACATATTAGATGGCATTGAAGACATATGGGCATATTAGATGCATTCCAATTTTAGTAGCGCATATTCATCATCATTTAATGTTCGTTTTCCATACTGACATGGGTTGGACGATTTGATGAGAGCTGGTAAGGCCAGAGGCTGTGCCAGGTTCAATTGTCTGTTTTGATATGGTTTCTCTGGTTGGATGCCCTTCCTGATGCCAACCAATTTACAGAGTATACTGGGTGATTTTTATGTGGCACTGGCAAAAATTTTTTTTAGTTCATTAAAGCCTATGAGAAACTCAATTTCTCATGTAGTACCCAGGGTGATATTTTTGAGATATTTTTGGGGGGATAAAATATACCATTAAATACAGTACTGACACTGAAAGGAATTTAAAAATTTTGTCCAATGTTACTATTTCTGTCATTTCACTGCATTTTATCTTCCATCAACACTCAGTGGAATGTGTCAAAGTTAGTCAAAACAATATGCTATAAAGACATTTATTATATGAGGCTTGAGAAATAAGCCATGACTAATTTAGAAAAAAAGAAAAAAAACTTCAACTATAAGTGCAGATGGGGCTTGTCTGGCTCAGGAGCTTGCTTTACTACCATGTAGCCTTGGGTTCAATCTCACTGTATGGCACCTTGGATTGGTGTTCTCTGCTATAGCCTTGAATCAACCAAAGTCTTGTGAGTTGATTTGGTAGATGGAAACTGAAAGAAGCTTGTCATCTCTCTCTCTCTCTCTCATATATATATATATATATATATATATATATAATTACACACACACACACACACACATATACATACATACATACATACATACGTGTGTGTGTGTACCCTTGTCCTGATATTACATGTTGGTTGCAAATGGAAATGAACAACATCTTTTGTACAATGGTGATGCTCAGTTTTCTACAGGAAGATCGATTTGTCCATAGGAAATATTACTTCATTTGGATACAGGTAAGGGTTGGTGACAAGAAGGGCATCCAGCCATAGAAAATCTGTCTCAACAATTTCTGTGAATACTTCATTTTGTAGAACTATCCGACCAATTTTAAACCCTTTCGATACTAAGCCACCCATGCCAACCCTTGGTTCTATGATACAAACACCCAGTTTTAAAATGATCAAAGTCAAAAGCTCCAATCAAAATTTCATGTTCATTTCTGTTCCAAACACCAGCTTAAAAATACAAAACTATTTTACTAAGTTCTTCATTATTTTCGAAATTAGTTGAAATGAAGACAGTGTGTTTCAGCAGAAATAGGGTAAAGAAAGGGTTAAAAGAGATGTAGGAGTGGCTGTGTGGTAAGTAGCTTGCTTACCAACCACATGGTTCTGGGTTCAGTCCCACTGCGTGGCACCTTGGGCAAGTGTTTTCTACTATAGCCTTGGGCCGACCAAAGCCTTGTGAGTGGATTTGGTAGACGGAAACTGAAAGAAGCCCGTCGTATATATGTATAAATTATATGTGCGTGTGTGTTTGTGTGTGAGTTTGTATGTCTGTGTTTGTCCCCCCAACATCGCTTGACAGCCGATGCTGGTGTGTTTATGTCCATGTCACTTAGCGGTTCGGCAAAGAGACCAATAGAATAAGTACTGGGCTTACAAAGAATAAGTCCCGGGGTCAAGTTGCTCGATTAAAGGCGGTGCTCCAGCATGGCCGCGGTCAAATGACTGAAACAAGTAAAAGAGTAAAAGAGTAAATAAAAATTAATAAATATTTTTACCCATAGTTTGGGTGAATAGCATGAGCTTGATCAGCACTGAGATGATAGGACTTTGGTATAGCCTCTTCAAAAGCCAACACAGTTCCCTTACAGATTCTTCTCATGACAAGTTCTGTGAATAAAGAAGCTGCTCCTTGGGCACTGTCTGAGCCAACCTATGAACGAAAATTAAACAACATTAGAATACTCATATCTTTTATCTAAATCATGTTTTGCCTATGGACTCCTATGATTCCTACTTAACTCAGGTAGACCCTCATAGCCATTCGATATTTAGAAAATCCTATTATATTTTTATACTTAAATATTAGGAATTTTAAAAATATTGTTAAAATTGTTAAAATATTTTGTGTATTGTAGAAGAATAACCAATTTATTGTGTAGGCGTAGGAGTGGCTTTGTGGTAAGTAGCTTGCTTACGAACCACATGGTTCCGGGTTCAGTCCCACTGCGTGGCACCTTGGGCAAGTGTCTTCTACTGTAGCCACAGGCCGACCAAAGCCTTGTGAGTAGATTTGGTAGACGGAAACTGAAAGAAGCCCGTTGTATATATATATATATATATATGTATGTATGTGTGTTTGTGTGTCTGTGTTTGTCCCACCAACATCGCTTGACAACTGATGCTGGTGTGTTTACGTCCCCATAACTTAGCGGTTCAGCAAAAGAGACCGATAGAATAAGTACTAGGCTTACAAAGAATAAGTCCTGGAGTCGATTTGCTTGACTAAAGGCGGTGCTCCAGCATGGCCACAGTCAAATGACTGAAACAAGTAAAAGAGTATATAAATTTTAACAACAAAATCTTATATGGACCCACCAAGGGTCATATGGACCCCGTTAGTGAAACTCTGATTTAAACAGCTAAGAGCCAACCACTAAATATAACAGACCTTTATCCACCCCAGTCAACCAAAGGGATGTCTAGGTGAGTATTCAATCTGGTTGAAATAACAATGAAATTGCATTCAAATTCAAATCCTGCTATTCTTTAAAGAAAAAAAAAAAACAACAAAAACAACACAATGGTCAAAATAATTCTAAATATACAGTTTGAGAAAGCTAAAAAAGACCGATTAGAGCTGTGAAATACTTTGTTCAGGGACTAAACAATAAAAAAACCCCGCTCTCAGGTGTAATGATACTAGAAGCTGACTAAAGCTAGTGATGTAATAATAAACTAATGGTACTTACTTCTTCATTATCGTAGAGTGCAATCATACGAATATTTTTTTCTTTTGCTAAGCTGTTCTCTTGGCAGGATGCAATGAGGGCCTACAATAAATAAATAAATAAATAAATGGTTAGCTATGATTATGATTCTTCAACAAATCTTGTCAGCCAATCAAAATTAACTGTGTACTAATATTTATATAAATTGATGGATGTTTAGAATTTATTTTATATTACACTAGGACTATGACCCGGCAACACCGGGTCATAGTGCTAGTGCATGCATATACAGCTGCGTGCGTGCGCACATACATGCGAGTACAGTCCAAATCTCTGACCAATCACATACAGCTAGCTGGCATTCAATTGGCGTATCAATTTTCGGGCATTTTGATTGAGTTTTGGATAGAAAATTCACAAAAAAGTCACTTCTATTGATTTTTTTAATGGCTTTGCAGGGTGACTGGGGAAATGTAAAGATGTGCACAACCACCCTTGGATGGTTTTGAATGACCATAGAAAGTGCGAGCCCTCTAACTGAAAAATTGTGGATTTGTATAAAGGACACACACGCAGACATTTTGCCGTTTACATATATAGGGATTATACAAACTTCACCTGTTTCCAAGCAAGGTAATACTGATTTCAAATTTTGGCACAAGGCCAGCAATTTTGGGAGCAGGGTTAAGTCAATTACATCGACTCCAGTTCTCAGCTGGTATTCATTTTATTGACAGCTCACCACCTTTCCAAGCAAGATAATATTACTCCATGACTAGATATGTTTCCGTGAAAGAATGGAAACAAGTAACACTACTTGTATGACAGTGATACTCATTTACAACAACCACACAATATGAAAACAAAGCAGCACAAACACACACACCAGGATTTGAATTCAGAACCTAGAGAAGTGTAACAATTCCACAAGACGTTTGCTTGATTCGCCACTAATTCAGCCATCAACTACCTTGTAATAATGGTTTCAAATTTTGCACAATGCCAGCAAGTTTGGGGTGGGTGGGTCGAGGGTTTAAGTTGATTAAATCAACCCTAGAGCTCAGCTGCTGCTTATTTTATCAACTTCGACGGGATGAAAGGCAAAGGACCTCAGCCGAATTTGAACTTGGAATGTAAAGATGGATGAAATTCTGTTAAGCATTTTGCCTGGTGTGCTAACAATTCTGCCAGCTCACCACTTTACTGCCTTGTAATAATAACTCAAAATAACAACAACAGAACTGCAATCAGTGTTTCAGACTTACCTTACAAGCACAGAAGGAGTTCACCAAGTTATCCAGACGTGGAGAAAATATAAACTCTTCACAAATGCCACCAATGACCTGGAAGAAACAATTGAAACATTGTAACTGTAGTTGTAATTTTGTTGTAACTGTAATTTTGGTTTCAACCAGCCCACTTAGGTGTACCTTTCCTTCATTGGACACTAAACCCAGCTTGCGAAGACCTGTTGAGGCAAGTGAATTCGAAATCAAATTCGATGACAGCACTGCATGTCTGGCACCTGTGCCAGTGGAGCGTTAAGAGCACCAGCCGAGTGTGATCTTTGCCAGGGCCGCTGACTGGCCCCTGTTCTGGTGGCACGTAAAAAGCACCATTCGAGAGTGATTGTTACCAGCATTGCTTTACTGGCAATTGTGCTGGTGGTACATGAAAAACAACATTCGAGCAAGGGCATTGCCAGTGCCGCTGGATTGGCTCCTGTACAGGTGACACGTAAAAACACCTGCTACACTCTTGGAGTGGTTGGCGTTAGGAAGGGCATCCAGCTGTAGAAACTCTGCCAGATCAAGATTGAAGCCTGGTGCAGCCATCTGGTTTGCCAGCCCTCAGTCATTCGTCCAACCCATGCTAGCATGGAAAGCGGACGTTAAACGAAGACGATGATGATGTTTATGAGTGGTACATTTAATCTGTGGTCTTTATAACACAATACCTGGGGGAGAAAAACGAAGGGACTGGCATGACAGGAATGCTTTTGATTTGTTTAGTCAAAGGTAACTGAGAGTGAAACAATTATACGATAAGATGGCAACTATTGTTTAGTTAAGTAAACTGAGATGATATCCATTAAGTGATCCTGCTGCGAGACACAATGAAATGCAGTGAGATGTGAAACAATGAATCAGGAATTGCTCCTTCAATATCTCAGCCATTTGGCCATCTAAGCTTATTGATAATGGTAACTAGGGAAATATAGGAAGAAAAACAGCAGAAACTACTGTTAAGGAACTTACTGCTGGCTGAGTGTCTGCAAGACAAAGTTCAAAGTCCATAATCTGGTTTGTCTCAACTTGCAGTTCTTGAGAAAGTAGCTTCATAAGTACAGAATGGTGCTTCTCAGACTGGAAATAAGAATGG
Organism: Octopus sinensis; assembly: GCF_006345805.1. Lineage (NCBI taxonomy): Eukaryota > Metazoa > Mollusca > Cephalopoda > Octopoda > Octopodidae > Octopus > Octopus sinensis. The sequence goes on along the minus strand of NC_043013.1, from coordinate 43,648,674 downwards.
AGAATCAGTAAATGAAGATTAAATTTTTGAAAAGGTGTCAACGTGCAAGAAATGGAAAGTTCTAGATTAAATGCCTTAGAAGTGCGCAGCACTATGCTTCAATATCCTGATTAAAAATATTTTTTTTTGAATCAAGAATCAACTCTTCACAAGTTTTCCCTTTAAAAGTCAGTAAAAGCACCTGTTACATATTGAAGTTTTAATTAACTTACTAAAACCTCTCCCTGCAGATTTGTAGATATGAACTGAAGTAAGAAATCAGTTACTAAGTTATCCAATTAAAGCACAAGAGATAAGACAAATAGTTAAAAAAAAATTGTTAATCCAATCAGAAGTCACACCAATCCATGATGCTAATGTCAAACACTGGTGTCTCTAGCAGTAAGCAGAGGAAAGATTAAATCTTCATTCTGGATAAGACTTTAGGCTATCACATTCAAATTTTCTAAAATTACTTTGTTTCTCCAAAATTCCTTCACATGAAGAAATCTTGGTTTATCTATGTCACCAGATTAGCTTGATTTTAAGACAACAGAGTGGCAGAGTTGGATAGAATGCTTTGCCTTATCCACTTAAAGCTCAAATCTTGCCAAGGTCAACTTTGCCTTCCATCCTTTTGGGGAAGTCAATAAAATAGTACCAATCCAGGGTGGTAGATTGGTAGAATTATTAAAGGGTCAAGTCTGACTCTGTGTTATGACAGCCAAGCCTACAACACTGGTACCGAGCTGTATCACCCATGATATGTTATCAAAGACAAGTAAAGATTTTCTTTGGTGCATGTACACACACACAAGCCTGAATGAATACCCAAAGTAACAACTCTGGAGTAGTAACAGAATCAATTACAGTTTCAAACAAATTTACTCATTTACTTGTTTCAGTCATTTGACTGTGGCCATGCTGGAGCACCACCTTTAGTCGAGCAAATCGACCCCAGGACTTATTCTTTGTAAGCCTAGTACTTATTCTATCGGTCTTTTTTGCCGAACTGCAAAGTTACGGGGATGTAAACACAGACACACAAACATATACATACAAATACAAATATATACATATATACGACAGGCTTCTTTCAGTTTCCGTCTACCAAATCCTCTCACAAGGCTTTGGTCGGCAGTGGTAGAACTATATGAAGAAAATAATCCAGTGAGAAATCCTAAGTTTACCCTTACCTTTGATGACTTGGTTGAGTTTTCTTCATTTAAATGAGCTTGAACCTTGGTGGCTAGGATTGGATTCCTATGCGGAAAAAAGGTTAAAAAAAAAACATATCTTAAGTGGCTTCTAATAGTAAAGTATTTATATTTAAAACATGGGAAAATACAATGTAGATATGGGTTAATACCATTATATTTTGTTATAGGTATTGTTGGAAGCTAGGAACCGTCCTTCATGTGTCACTTACCCTGGTACTGAAAAATAAAAGGTACTTGGATCACATCTCAATCATAAACTATGAAGGAAGCATGAGCCAACAGGAGTGGTCCCTCTGTGGTCAGTCAACCTGCTAGAAATAGCAGACAGTCTTAAACGAAAACATACAAATACCGTTAAAAAAAACCCCACCCCTAACTAAACCTAATCCTAAAACAGATTGAAATGCAATAGATCGATACTAGGGTCATAATTATGGGTGACAATTTCATATGACACCGCTAGAAAAAACTGCCATTCAAACCGAAAAGATCCAAAGGATCAACTAGTCACAACTAGCTAACACGGATGCGCGAGTACGCGCACCGGGACCACTCTTCTTAAGTAGTACCCCAAAAGAATACATGACACTATGTACAACTTTTACTTCACAGTCTAAGTCGTCAGAGTCAAAAAGAAACCAAAATGCTTTTCATTTAATAAAAATTACATTTTCCATAGAGTCAGATCAGGTCAGGGATCTCATCACAAGCTGATTTGACCTCCTACTGTTATCGTGTAAACCAGTACAGTCTCATGGTTGGGCGGTCGGCGACTAAACCAGCTACCCTACTCGAGTAACTTGCTATTCTTGTGATAAAGTATCTGTACACCCAGCAGAACTAAAAACAAGACCAGTCAATTTCTTTATCAACCATGAGGTTGAGAAAAAGAGGGGACGATACGAGGTCAGACAAAACAAACGTTGGGGTCAGGGTATCGAATGAGACGAAACATATGAATAAACAAACAATTAAAATATATACAATTAAACGAGAATGAGTGATTTACAAAAAAATGGAGCGGAGGACGCGGTCGACCCCACAAACCACATACTCACACTGAAGGGTAAAATTAACACCCGCACGATTTTCACTAAGAAGAAAAAAAAAAAACCTCGTATTTTTTGCGTGGAATCAAGTACCCTGACCTCCTAATATGCTGCAAATCCCATATTTTGGTTCGGAATTGGTGCCCCTCCCCCCCGAATTTCCACACAAAAAAGAACTGATTTTTTGCGTGGCATCACGTACCCTGACCTCGTAATATGCTGTAAATCCCATATTTGGGTTCGGAAGGATGGCGGGGAGCTTGATTTTTTTTGTGTGAAAATTCCGCCCCCCTCCCCCTCCGGACCAAAATATGGGATTTGCAGTATATTAGGAGGTCAGGGTACTTGATTCCACGCAAAAAATCCGAGTTTTTTTTTTTTCTTAGTGAAAATCGTGCGGGTGTTAATCTGTAATTTTACCCAATGGAGACTTTGCTTTCTCCTTTTTATATTCTCGTTTAAACAGGTTCTTTCACTCGCAACATATTTGCTATAGACTTCCATCTTTTACGAAACACACTTGCGACAGGCATTTCTTCGCCAGCCTTATTTTCCGTTTCATGTGGAAAACGAAAAAGTCGGTTAGCTCGAGACTGAAGATGAACATGCCTGTTGCAATTCCTTTCACTCTCGTCTTCCATGCTACAAAAACAAGACCAGTCTAAGGCAAGTCAAGTTCCTTGTTGGCCAACGGCTAACCAGTTGAGGAAGACAATGGTAAACCACCCCAATATCTGTGCCAAGAAAACACTAGGAGAAAGTCAGAAAGAAGCAACATAATGATTTTATCTGGTGGGAGACAACTCGTGCTTAATCAAGAAAACTTGTTGTAGTGTCATAAACATGCAAAAAAGCATCCAATACGTGAGGACGATGACGACATTTTACGATAGGTTTATAAGTTTCATGGTTGGATATGTTTTACAAATTTCCAATTATATGAAAATACACTTAAATACACATAAATAGGTAATGCAGTGAATTGCAAAACTTCGATTATTATTGATGCAATTATAATATACAAAAGCTAACGGTTGCTAACAAAAAAAAAATCTTTAAAAAAAAAAATATGCAAGGGAGACAACTCCATGAGGATTGATTGAAAATTTTGGAGAAGATGGAACAAAGAAAAGATTAAAAAAATTTTAAAAACCTAAGAAACAGTTGTAGTACAAATATAAAACAAAAAGTCATGTTTCTTACAAATGATCCTCTTTGTTAAGAGTCAGTTTGTCATTAACGTCTCTCTGCAGATGGATAGCAAGATGAGGAATGCGAAGAATTGGTTTCTTCACGTTCACCAGACGATGTTCAAGTCCTTTGCCATTCTGTCAAAATACAAAAAGATGGTTAGAATTGTAAGTGTTAAGGTTAAAGCTTAAATTAGTGTTTAGATATTTAATAGAGTAAATTAAAAATAGTTATGTGATGAAGAAAAGACAACATTAGCTCAATAGCAAACACTATAATCCATTTTGGAAAGTATGGGAGACAATACTAAACATGTTTCTGCATTATTAGACCTCCTCAAAATTAAATCATCTCCTCCCCAACTTCACCATACAAACATCTCAGAGCCACACTTACTATAACAATAACATTGTAACCCTAACTTGAAAAATTCCATGAGGAATACATCAGTGAATTACTAAGACTGTTAGAGAGGAGGTGGGATTGTGGAAACAGAGATAGCAGCAATACAGAAGAGGAGGATGCTTCTATGCTTCACAAAATTTATGGTTTCTTCTTCCTTTTATGTCATAAGGCACAGCTGAAAGGTAAATGAAGGGAACAAGATCAAATTAGTGTAGTGCTTTTATCACCCTTAACAACCACAATAACAAGAATGTTATTGGCATTAGTTCTTGGGAAACTGATTTCTTTTAAACCTTACCCCTCTAACATTATTATATCTTTGGATTTTTGTTAATATTTATTTGTTTTAATGGGTTTTATATTTTTGATTTGAACATACATTCCAGAATTTACAAAAAATATTTTCATAATGAAATAAAAAAATTTTTTTTTACTTTTTTTTCTTTTAAAACAGAAATTGATTAAGGTTGGAGGAATAATAGTTAGTTTTTTTTCTTTTATTTTTTGTTTTTTATTTTGTTTACATCTGAAAACATTAGTCTTTTTGCTTTTTTGAAAATTTGAAATACTGTGGTCTCTATTTCATTGAGAACAAAAATATTACAAATGTATGCAGCTGTAAATTCATTAACTGTAATTAGTTTCTGATTTTTAAAATTCAGTAATAAATTAAAAAATGGTTTTTGCAAATTCTGAATCTCTGTTATTCATAAATTTCATTAAAAAAAAAAAGAGAGAGAGAGAGAGAGAGAGAAGCAAAGAGGGTAGATTAAAAAAAACCCTTTTTACTCTCTTGTACTCTTCTTTGAAAGTACTCACATCAACCATTACTCGACCAGCTATAGTAAGATCTCGATCAAGCCAAGATGCCCAAATACCACCACCATAGCATTGCACACCAACTGTCAAGTAGCCTTGTCTTTCTTTCCTGGACACTGGTTTCACCTTAAATAGAAAAATAAACAAAGTAAATATGTTACCATAACAAACAGTAGCTTGTTCACATTTGTTATTAAAGGAATCTGTTAGCAAGAACACTTATCTGATCACCACTTTCTAACTTACCACAGCACCTTACAAATCTCCTTAAAACTCACTCTATGTACATCAGTTTTATCATTAATATTCCATTTCATCATTAACATTATAAATATACTAGAAATGAGAGGAGTAGGAAGAAATAAAAGTATAATCTAAGTAAAGAACAAATTTTATTAAACTAATAAAACACAGGAACTGTAAACGCTGCTAAATACTACACTTTGAGAAGCACCTGTTCATTTTATGTACAACGGACACTTTCTTCTAATGAAAATTAATTAACACAAATTCTCTTGGCTAATTAACAACATATTTTCTTTTTTTGTAATTCTGGGTCCCAGTTGTTTAAGAGTTCCAGTTGAGTGTCAGCTGAGAGAAGTTTTACTGTAATTAAAGAATTCAAAGACGAGGAAAGATGTTTTACCTTGAGGCAAGGACTGTCAACGTGGGCGCCAACCAAGCTGAATCCATTCCCAGGTTTATACTGAGCTCCGACAGCAAAGGCAATAAGTGTGGATTCGTTTCTAGTCAGAAAGTACTAAAAATAAAAAAAAATTAAGTAAGCAAATAAATATCATATTACTGATTTATAGTTCAAGAGTTCAAATCCTGCAATAAGTAATCTGTGGAGTTTTACTTCTTTTAATAAACTTATTCATTCTTATACCCTAAAACCAAGGTGCCATGTAAAAAGCACCGGTGCTGGTGCCATGTAAAAAGCATCAGTACTGGTACCATGTAAAAAGCACTGGTGCTGGTACCATGTAAAAAGCACTGGTGCTGGTACCATGTAAAAAGCACTGGTGCTGGTACCATGTAAAAAGCATCGGTACTGGTACCATGTAAAAAGCACTGGTGCTGGTACCATGTAAAAAGCACTGGTGCTGGTACCATGTAAAAAGCACTGGTGCTGGTACCATGTAAAAAGCACTGGTGCTGGTACCATGTAAAAAGCACTGGTGCTGGTACCATGTAAAAAGCACTGGTGCTGGTACCATGTAAAAAGCACTGGTGCTGGTACCATGTAAAAAGCACTGGTGTTGGTACCATGTAAAAAGCATCGGTACTGGTACCATGTAAAAAGCACTGGTGCTGGTACCATGTAAAAAGCACTGGTGCTGGTACCATGTAAAAAGCACTGGTGTTGGTACCATGTAAAAAGCACTGGTGCTGGTACCATGTAAAAAGCACTGGTGCTGGTACCATGTAAAAAGCACTGGTGCTGGTACCATGTAAAAAGCACTGGTGCTGGTACCATGTAAAAAGCACTGGTGTTGGTACCATGTAAAAAGCACTGGTGTTGGTACCATGTAAAAAGCACTGGTGTTGGTACCATGTAAAAAGCACTGGTGCTGGTACCATGTAAAAAGCATCGGTACTGGTGCCATGTAAAAAGCACTGGTGCTGGTACCATGTAAAAAAGCACTGGTGCTGGTACCATGTAAAAGCACTGGTGTGGTACCATGTAAAAAGCATCGGTACTGGTGCCATGTAAAAAGCACTGGTGCTGGTACCATGTAAAAAGCACTGGTGTTGGTACCATGTAAAAAGCACTGGTGCTGGTACCATGTAAAAAGCATCGGTACTGGTGCCATGTAAAAAGCACTGGTGCTGGTACCATGTAAAAAGCACTGGTGCTGGTGCCATGTAAAAAGCACTGGTGCTGGTACCATGTAAAAAAGCACTGGTGCTGGTGCCATGTAAAAAGCACTGGTGCTGGTACCATGTAAAAAGCACTGGTGTTGGTACCATGTAAAAAAGCACTGGTGCTGGTGCCATGTAAAAAGCACTGGTGCTGGTACCATGTAAAAAGCACTGGTGCTGGTACCATGTAAAAAAGCACTGGTGCTGGTGCCATGTAAAAAGCACTGGTGTTGGTACCATGTAAAAAAGCACTGGTGTTGGTACCATGTAAAAGCACTGGTGCTGGTACCATGTAAAAAGCACTGGTGCTGGTACCATGTAAAAAGCACTGGTGCTGGTACCATGTAAAAGCACTGGTGCTGGTACCATGTAAAAAGCACTGGTGCTGGTACCATGTAAAAAGCACTGGTGTTGGTACCATGTAAAAAGCACTGGTGCTGGTGCCATGTAAAAGCACTGGTGCTGGTGCCATGTAAAAAGCACTGGTGTTGGTACCATGTAAAAAGCACTGGTGTTGGTACCATGTAAAAAAGCACTGGTGCTGGTGCCATGTAAAAAGCACTGGTGTTGGTACCATGTAAAAAAGCACTGGTGCTGGTACCATGTAAAAAGCACTGGTGTTGGTACCATGTAAAAAAGCACTGGTGCTGGTGCCATGTAAAAAGCACTGGTGTTGGTACCATGTAAAAAAGCACTGGTGCTGGTACCATGTAAAAAGCACTGGTGTTGGTACCATGTAAAAAAGCACTGGTGTTGGTACCATGTAAAAAGCACTGGTGTTGGTACCATGTAAAAAGCACTGGTGCTGGTACCATGTAAAAAGCACTGGTGCTGGTGCCATGTAAAAAGCACTGGTGTTGGTACCATGTAAAAAAGCACTGGTGCTGGTACCATGTAAAAAGCACTGGTGTTGGTACCATGTAAAAAAGCACTGGTGCTGGTGCCATGTAAAAAGCACTGGTGTTGGTACCATGTAAAAAGCACTGGTGCTGGTACCATGTAAAAGCACTGGTGCTGGTGCCATGTAAAAGCACTGGTGCTGGTACCATGTAAAAGCACTGGTGCTGGTACCATGTAAAAAGCACTGGTGCTGGTACCATGTAAAAAGCACTGGTGCTGGTACCATGTAAAAAGCACTGGTGCTGGTACCATGTAAAAAGCACTGGTGCTGGTACCATGTAAAAAGCACTGGTGCTGGTACCATGTAAAAAGCACTGGTGCTGGTACCATGTAAAAAAGCACTGGTGCTGGTGCCATGTAAAAAGCACTGGTGTTGGTACCATGTAAAAAAGCACTGGTGCTGGTGCCATGTAAAAAGCACTGGTGTTGGTACCATGTAAAAAAGCACTGGTGCTGGTACCATGTAAAAAGCACTGGTGCTGGTACCATGTAAAAAGCACTGGTGCTGGTACCATGTAAAAAAGCACTGGTGCTGGTGCCATGTAAAAAGCACTGGTGTTGGTACCATGTAAAAAAGCACTGGTGCTGGTACCATGTAAAAAGCACTGGTGCTGGTACCATGTAAAAAGCACTGGTGCTGGTACCATGTATGTAAAAAAGCACTGGTGCTGGTACCATGTAAAAAGCACTGGTGCTGGTACCATGTAAAAGCACTGGTGCTGGTACCATGTAAAAAGCACTGGTGCTGGTACCATGTAAAAAGCACTGGTGCTGGTACCATGTAAAAAACTGGTGCTGGTGCCATGTAAAAAGCACTGGTGTTGGTACCATGTAAAAAAGCACTGGTGCTGGTGCCATGTAAAAGCACTGGTTTGGTACCATGTAAAAAAGCACTGGTGCTGGTACCATGTAAAAAGCACTGGTGCTGGTACCATGTAAAAAAGCACTGGTGCTGGTACCATGTAAAAAGCACTGGTGCTGGTGCCATGTAAAAAGCACTGGTGTTGGTACCATGTAAAAAGCACTGGTGCTGGTACCATGTAAAAAGCACTGGTGCTGGTACCATGTAAAAGCACTGGTGCTGGTACCATGTAAAAAGCACTGGTGCTGGTACCAATGTAAAAAAGCACTGGTGCTGGTACCATGTAAAAAGCACACTGGTGCTGGTACCATGTAAAAGCACTGGTGCTGGTACCATGTAAAAAGCACTGTGCTGGTGCCATGTAAAAGCACTGGTGCTGGTACCATGTAAAAAGCACTGGTGCTGGTACCATGTAAAAAGCACTGGTGCTGGTACCATGTAAAAGCACTGGTGCTGGTACCATGTAAAAAGCACTGGTGCTGGTACCATGTAAAAGCACTGGTGCTGGTACCATGTAAAAAGCACTGGTGCTGGTACATGTAAAAAGCACTGGTGCTGGTACCATGTAAAAGCACTGGTGCTGGTACCATGTAAAACACTGGTGCTGGTACCATGTAAAAAAGCACTGGTGCTGGTGCCATGTAAAAAGCACTGGTGCTGGTACCATGTAAAAAGCATCGGTACTGGTGCCATGTAAAAAGCACTGGTGCTGGTACCATGTAAAAAAGCACTGGTGCTGGTACCATGTAAAAAGCACTGGTGCTGGTACCATGTAAAAAGCACTGGTGCTGGTACCATGTAAAAAGCACTGGTGCTGGTACCATGTAAAAAAGCACTGGTGCTGGTACCATGTAAAAAAGCACTGGTGCTGGTACCATGTAAAAAGCATCGGTACTGGTGCCATGTAAAAAGCACTGGTGCTGGTGCCATGTAAAAAAGCACTGGTGCTGGTGCCATGTAAAAAGCACTGGTGCTGGTACCATGTAAAAAAGCACTGGTGCTGGTGCCATGTAAAAAGCACTGGTGTTGGTACCATGTAAAAAAGCACTGGTGCTGGTGCCATGTAAAAAAGCACTGGTGTTGGTACCATGTAAAAAAGCACTGGTGCTGGTGCCATGTAAAAAGCACTGGTGTTGGTACCATGTAAAAAGCACTGGTGCTGGTACCATGTAAAAAAGCACTGGTGCTGGTGCCATGTAAAAAGCATCGGTACTGGTGCCATGTAAAAAGCACTGGTGTTGGTACCATGTAAAAAGCACTGGTGCTTGTACCATGTAAAAAGCATCGGTACTGGTGCCATGTAAAAAGCACTGGTGTTGGTACCATGTAAAAAAGCACTGGTGCTGGTGCCATGTAAAAAGCACTGGTGTTGGTACCATGTAAAAAGCACTGGTGCTGGTGCCATGTAAAAAAGCACTGGTGCTGGTGCCATGTAAAAAGCACTGGTGTTGGTACCATGTAAAAAGCACTGGTGCTGGTACCATGTAAAAAGCATCGGTACTGGTGCCATGTAAAAAGCACTGGTGCTGGTACCATGTAAAAAGCACTGGTGCTGGTACCATGTAAAAAGCATCGGTACTGGTGCCATGTAAAAAGCATCAGTACTGGTGCCATGTAAAAAGCACTGGTGCTGGTACCATGTAAAAAGCACTGGTGCTGGTGCCATGTAAAAAGCACTGGTGCTGGTACCATGTAAAAAGCATCGGTACTGGTGCCATGTAAAAAGCACTGGTGCTGGTACCATGTAAAAAGCACTGGTGCTGGTACCATGTAAAAAGCATCGGTACTGGTGCCATGTAAAAAGCACTGGTGCTGGTACCATGTAAAAAGCACTGGTGCTGGTGCCATGTAAAAAGCACTGGTGCTGGTACCATGTAAAAAGCATCGGTACTGGTGCCATGTAAAAAGCACTGGTGCTGGTACCATGTAAAAAGCACTGGTGCTGGTACCATGTAAAAAGCATCGGTACTGGTGCCATGTAAAAAGCACTGGTGCTGGTGCCATGTAAAAAGCACTGGTGCTTGTACCATGTAAAAAGCATCGGTACTGGTGCCATGTAAAAAGCACTGGTGCTGGTACCATGTAAAAAGCACTGGTGCTGGTACCATGTAAAAAGCACTGGTGCTGGTACCATGAAAAAAGCATCGGTACTGGTGCCATGTAAAAAGCACTGGTGCTGGTACCATGTAAAAAGCACTGGTGCTGGTACCATGTAAAAAGCACTGGTGCTGGTACCATGTAAAAAGCACTGGTGCTGGTACCATGTAAAAAGCATCGGTACTGGTGCCATGTAAAAAGCACTGGTGCTGGTACCATGTAAAAAGCATCGGTACTGGTGCCATGTAAAAAGCACTGGTGCTGGTGCCATGTAAAAAGCACTGGTGCTGGTACCATGTAAAAAGCATCGGTACTCGTGCCATGTAAAAAGCACTGGTGCTGGTACCATGTAAAAAGCATCGGTACTGGTGCCATGTAAAAAGCACTGGTGCTGGTACCATGTAAAAAGCACTGGTGCTGGTACCATGTAAAAAAGCACTGGTGCTGGTACCATGTAAAAAGCACTGGTGCTGGTACCATGTAAAAAAGCACTGGTGCTGGTACCATGTAAAAAGCACTGGTGCTGGTACCATGTAAAAAGCATCGGTGCTGGTACCATGTAAAAAGCACTGGTGCTGGTACCATGTAAAAAGCACTGGTGCTGGTACCATGTAAAAAAGCACTGGTGCTGGTACCATGTAAAAAGCACTGGTGCTGGTACCATGTAAAAAAGCACTGGTGCTGGTACCATGTAAAAAGCACTGGTGCTGGTGCCATGTAAAAAGCACTGGTGCTGGTACCATGTAAAAAGCACTGGTGCTGGTACCATGTAAAAAGCATCGGTGCTGGTGCCATGTAAAAAGCACTGGTGCTGGTACCATGTAAAAAGCATCGGTACTGGTGCCATGTAAAAAGCACTGGTGCTGGTACCATGTAAAAAGCACTGGTGCTGGTACCATGTAAAAAGCATCGGTACTGGTGCCATGTAAAAAGCACTGGTGCTGGTACCATGTAAAAAGCATCGGTGCTGGTGCCATGTAAAAAGCACTGGTGCTGGTACCATGTAAAAAGCATCGGTACTGGTACCATGTAAAAAGCACTGGTGCTGGTACCATGTAAAAAGCACTGGTGCTGGTACCATGTAAAAAGCACTGGTGCTGGTGCCATGTAAAAAGCACTGGTGCTGGTACCATGTAAAAAAGCACTGGTGCTGGTACCATGTAAAAGGCACTGGTGCTGGTACCATGTAAAAAAGCACTGGTGCTGGTACCATGTAAAAAGCACTGGTGCTGGTACCATGTAAAAAGCACTGGTGCTGGTGCCATGTAAAAAGCACTGGTGCTGGTACCATGTAAAAAAGCACTGGTGCTGGTACCATGTAAAACACTGTGTGCTGGTACCATGTAAAAGCACTGGTGCTGGTGCCATGTAAAAAGCACTGGTGCTGGTACCATGTAAAAAGCACTGGTGCTGGTACCATGTAAAAGGCACTGTGCTGGTACCATGTAAAAAGCACTGGTGCTGGTACCATGTAAAAGCACTGGTGCTGGTACCATGTAAAAGCACTGGTGCTGGTGCCATGTAAAAAGCACTGGTGCTGGTACCAATGTAAAAAAGCACTGGTGCTGGTACCATGTAAAAAGCACTGGTGCTGGTACCATGTAAAAGGCACTGGTGCTGGTACCATGTAAAAAGCACTGGTGCTGGTACCATGTAAAAAGCACTGGTGCTGGTACCATGTAAAAAGCACTGGTGCTGGTACCATGTAAAAAGCACTGGTGCTGGTACCATGTAAAAAAGCACTGGTGCTGGTACCATGTAAAAAGCACTGGTGCTGGTACCATGTAAAAAGCACTGGTGCTGGTACCATGTAAAAAGCACTGGTGCTGGTACCATGTAAAAGAACAACTGGTGCTGGTACCATGTAAAAAAGCACTGGTGCTGGTACCATGTAAAAAGCACTGGTGCTGGTACCATGTAAAAAGCACTGGTGCTGGTACCATGTAAAAAGCACTGGTGCTGGTACCATGTAAAAAGCACTGGTGCTGGTACCTGTAAAAGCACTGGTGCTGGTACCATGTAAAAGGCACTGGTGCTGGTACCATGTAAAAAGCACTGGTGCTGGTACCATGTAAAAAAGCACTGGTGCTGGTACCATCATGTAAAAAGCACTGGTGCTGGTACCATGTAAAAAGCACTGGTGCTGGTACCATGTAAAAAGCACTGGTGCTGGTACCATGTAAAAAGCACTGGTGCTGGTACCATGTAAAAAAGCACTGGTGCTGTGCCATGTAAAAAGCACTGGTGCTGGTACCATGTAAAAAGCACGGTCTGGTGCCATGTAAAAAGCACTGGTGCTGGTACATGTAAAAAAGCACTGGTGCTGGTACCATGTAAAAAGCACTGGTGCTGGTACCATGTAAAAAGCACTGGTGCTGGTACCATGTAAAAGGCACTGGTGCTGGTACCATGTTAAAAAAGCCTGGTGCTGGTGCCATGTAAAAAGCACTGGTGCTGGTACCATGTAAAAAGCACTGGTGCTGGTACCATGTAAAAAGCACTGGTGCTGGTAACCATGTAAAAAGCACTGGTGCTGGTACCATGTAAAAAGCACTGGTGCTGTACCATGTAAAAGGCACTGGTGCTGGTACCATGTAAAAAAGCACTGGTGCTGGTACCATGTAAAAAGCACTGGTGCTGGTACCATGTAAAAAGCACTGGTGCTGGTACCATGTAAAAAGCACTGGTGCTGGTACCATGTAAAAAAGCACTGGTGCTGGTACCAATGTAAAAAAGCACTGGTGCTGGTACCATGTAAAAGGCACTGGTGCGGTACCATGTAAAAAAGCACTGGTGCTGGTACCATGTAAAAAGCAACTGTGTGCTGGTACCATGTAAAAAGCACTGGTGCTGGTACCATGTAAAAAGCAACTGGTGCTGGTACCATGTAAAAAGCACTGGTGCTGGTACCATGTAAAAAGCACTGGTGCTGGTACCCGAGTAAAAAGCACTGGTGCTGGTACCATGTAAAAAAGCACTGGTGCTGGTGCCATGTAAAAAGCACTGGTGCTGGTACCATGTAAAAAGCATGGTGCTGGTACCATGTAAAAGGCACTGGTGCTGGTACCATGTAAAAAGCACTGGTGCTGTGGCCATGTAAAAAGCACTGGTGCTGGTACCATGTAAAAAAGCACTGGTGCTGGTACCATGTAAAAAGCACTGGTGCTGGTACCATGTAAAAAGCACTGGTGCTGGTACCATGTAAAAGGCACTGGTGCTGGTACCATGTAAAAAAGCACTGGTGCTGGTGCCATGTAAAAAGCACTGGTGCTGGTACCATGTAAAAAGCACTGGTGCGGTAACATGTAAAAAGCACTGGTGCTGGTACCATGTAAAAAAGCACTGGTGCTGGTACCATGTAAAAAGCACTGGTGCTGGTACCATGTAAAAAGCACTGGTGCTGGTACCATGTAAAAAGCACTGGTGCTGGTGCCATGTAAAAGCACTGGTCTGGTACCATGTAAAAAGCACTGGTGCTGGTCCATGTAAAAAGCACCGGTGCTGGTGCCATGTAAAAAGCACTGGTGCTGGTGCCATGTAAAAAGCACTGGTGCTGGTACCATGTAAAAAGCACTGGTGCTGGTACCATGTAAAAAAGCACTGGTGCTGGTACCATGTAAAAAGCACTGGTGCTGGTACCATGTAAAAAAGCACTGGTGCTGGTACCATGTAAAAAGCACTGGTGCTGGTACCATGTAAAAAAGCACTGGTGCTGGTACCATGTAAAAAGCACTGGTGCTGGTGCCATGTAAAAAGCACTGGTGCTGGTGCCATGTAAAAAGCACTGGTGCTGGTGCCATGTAAAAAGCACTGGTGCTGGTACCATGTAAAAAGCACTGGTGCTGGTGCCATGTAAAAAGCACTGGTGCTGGTACCATGTAAAAAAGCACTGGTGCTGGTACCATGTAAAAAGCACTGGTGCTGGTGCCATGTAAAAAGCACTGGTGCTGGTGCCATGTAAAAAAGCACTGGTGCTGGTACCATGTAAAAAGCACTGGTGCTGGTACCATGTAAAAAGCACTGGTGCTGGTACCATGTAAAAAGCACTGGTGCTGGTACCATGTAAAAAGCACTGGTGCTGGTGCCATGTAAAAAGCACTGGTGCTGGTACCATGTAAAAAGCACTGGTGCTGGTACCATGTAAAAAGCACTGGTGCTGGTACCATGTAAAAAGCATTGGTACTGGTACCATGTAAAAAGCACCAGTTTTCTTTACATAATCATATGAATTCCTGTGCGTAGAACACAAATTCACAAAAATATTCTGAAAATTCCAGAAAATAAAAGTAATGAGGGATTATATGGGTGCTTTAACTAGGATTCCACCGGAAAAGCTTCCTTACATCAAAAACCCAACCCCTTATCCAGTTAGATATGTATGATTTGTTGATGTAAGTTAGTGAATAAACTGAAAATGAATCAACATAAAACAGATTTCTATACTTTCTTAGAATTTTCCAGAGTCCAATGGTTACTCTCTTTTAACTCTTCAAAGCCAGCATCTTTCAACATGGTTTTCAATGCATCAGCAACTGGAAATGAAATAGCACAGGATATACAAATATATACATTATATAGGAATATACACATATGGAATTTGTAGTTTTGTGGTACCAGTGCCGGTGACACATAAGAATACCATCCGAACGTGGCCGTAGCCAGTACCGCATCGACTGGCCTCCGTGCTGGTGGCACGTAACAAACACCATCCGAACGTGGCCGATGCCAGACCCCTCTGGCACCTGTGCAGGTGGCACATAAAAAGCACCCACTACACACACGGAGTGGTTGGCGTTAGGAAGGGCACCCTGCTGTAGAAACACTGCCCGATCAGACTGGCCTGGTGCAGCCTTCGGGCTTCCCAGACCCCAGTTGAACCGTCCAACCCATGCCAGCATGGAAAGCGGACGTTAAACGATGATGATGATGATGTATGTCATTAGGTTTAACTAATATTGTCAAGACAATCATCATCACCATCATCATTTTAACCCTTTAATGTTTAAACCAGCTATATTCAAACCTTTTCAAACTCCACCTGGCTAACACCCGTGGACATGTTTACAAAGTCAGAAAGCAGCACAGCTCCCATGACTTTTGGAAACATTTTTTCACACTAAGAGTTGCTAAAGCATGGAACAAACTGCCAGCATCAGTTGTTAGTTGTCGGAGCACTGCATCCTTCAAAACTTCCATGCTTCCTGAGATTTGCCAACACTACACCTGATTTTCTCCCCTCCATACACATGCAAGCATGGATCTGACTCATACACTGTTCGCTTCCTAGACATTTGTACATTACTGCATATACTTTATATGCACTTTTGACAAGTTGTGGTGCACCTGAGCACAGTATACAATAATTTCATTTTTATTATTTTATTTCATATCTGGCCAAAATATTCTACCTGTTTTATGTTCAAACTGGCCTCTCACATCTATCTTGCAATGTCATTTTAAAAATAGACAAGCACATCGTCGATATCTCAAAGCTACAAGATAATGTAAGATTAATTCAAAACGATGTGAATAAATAAACATTAAGACTCGACAGAATAATTTAAATGCAAAAGGGTTCACTTAAAAAAAAGAAAAGAAAACTAGCTCAAGGAGTTATGCTAATGTTTCAAACCCCAAAACAAGTGACTGTGGAACAAACTTAACAACACATCCGTATTCTATGGCAGAAGCATTAGAACAGGGGTTCTCAACCATTTTTTTATCAATGGGCTCCTTTGATTGTTATCTTATTCTGGTAGATCCCCTGACAGTTTATCCAATGTCTAAAAAATTGTCTTATAGAAAGTTCTAAATTCCCATTTTGTTTTCCGCACATTGACTTGTCTAGGTTGAACTATGTAAAATGTAAGAGAAAGAAACCCAGCTGTTTCTTGCAATACATACCAATACATATATCTAAAGGAGAATTTTTTCAGGGTCCAGTAAAATACTATTGTAGATTCCCAATTTATCATTTTGTTGTGTGAACTCCTGAAAATCTTATATGGATTCTCAGGGGCCTTATGAACCCCAGTTGAGAACCACTGCATTAGAGTGTTCTTCAAAATTTACATTCTGTATTTATTCCGGATCTTTACGTTTAACCCCTTAGCATTTAAACCAGCCATATCTGGCCAAACATATTCTACCCGTTTTACATACAAACTAACTAGATCCAGCCTCTCACACCTGCCCTACAATGTCATTCTAAAAATAAACAATCACATCACTGAAATCTCAAAGCCACAAGAATGGCAACTGGCTGAATATTTAAAGCAATGAATAAATAAACGTTACATTTAACAATAAGTCTCAATGCTAAAGGGTTGAACCCTGCAGTGGTCAACTTTTAGTTCAACCCTTGCCAGCATAGAAAATGAATGTTAAATGATGATGATGACGATGGTGACATCCATGCATAGACTTCAACCCAGGATTTGAAATCAGATCATCAACTCAGTATTCTAAGAACAAACTGAGCAGTGTAATACACAATTCAATCATAGAAACAGTATCGTTGGACCGAGTAACATACCATGGTAAGGAGATGGGCCTGCATTGACAAACTTCAGAAATTCTTCAGCTGAAGACAATACAGTTTCTCGTGAAAAAGCCTAGATTAAAATAAAAGACACAAAAAGAGGAAAATATCAGACATATAAACATAGATGATCAGAAAAAAAATGTCATAAAATATATCAAGATTGGAGGAGACCCCCACCCCCTTCATTCATGAATGACCATGGGATTGCACCTAGAAAGTTACCCTCTGAGGCATAAGTCCGGGCAAGGTTGTTTATGGAAGGCCAGCAGTCGCCCATGCCACCGATGTTATCCAAGGGAAAGGCAAAGAGGCCGATACATTTTGGCACCTGTGACGTCGCAACTCATTTCTATAGCTGAGTTAACTGGAGCGACGTGAAATAAAGTGTCTTGCTCAAGAACACGACACGCAGCCCAGTCTCGGAATCGATCTCACAATCGCAAGCTCGATGCTCCAATCACTGAGCCATGCGCCTTCACATTATCAAAATTAAGTCCCACGTAAAATACACCAATCCGACCGTGGCTGTTGCCAGCCTCGCCTGGTACCTGTGCAGGTGGCACGTAAAAAGCACCTACTACACTCACGGAGTGGTTGGCGTTAGGAAGGGCATCCAGCTGTAGAAACATTGCCAGATAAGACCGGAGCCTGGTGCAGCCTTCTGGCTTCCCAGATCCCCGGTTGAACCGTCCAACCCATGCTAGCATGGAGAACGGACGTTAAACGATGATGATGATGATAAATTAAAACACTTGGACATCACAACTTTAGTTACTCGATGTGACCTAAAAGCAATGCAGACAATGTCAGTCCATTGATAAATATGGTAAATTTCTAGTAAAATTCCAGTTAAGGTTAAATCCTCCATGTTCTGAGTCATTGCATATGAACATTTATCAAAAATTAATCTTAGCCATTAATCATTACATGTCTAGTGTTTCTGTTGAACTTCTCTTGAATTGGAGGATATTTGTGCTGTGTCAGTGAAGATGACCTTTAAACTTCAACAGCTCAGCCTGCCTACCTCTAAATGGTTGTTGCTGCTTGTTTGTTGAGCGAAGCGGTCTTCGTCCCGTCTGTAGTGGGAGAAATTCGAAACGTGGTCCTTTTGCTATTCGTAAGACTTGCAGAAGAGAAAGCAGGTCAACCCCCGACACCAAGAGCATCGACGGATGGATGAATGCGCATCCAGGCTCAGCGGTTGCGTAGGAAGTCGGAGACAAGAAACAGGAAGAAAGAGTGAGAGAAAGTTGGAGCGAAAGAGTACAACAGGGGTCGCCACCACCCCCTGCCGGAGCCTCGTGGAGCTTAAGGTGTTTTCGCTCAATAAACGCCCGGTCTGGGAATCGAAACCGCGATCCTTCGACTGCGAGTCTGCTGCCCTAACCACTGAGCCATTGCGCCTCCAATGGTTGTTGCTGCTCAGTTCTATGTTAGCTTCCTGATCAAGTAGATCAATGATCAAAAGCATTTCAGCCATGATCATCTTGCAATTTTTAGTGGCCTTGTCCTTCCTTTTTTAAGATGACAGTGTGTGGCTGCTATTTCGAGTAGGTAGAGCAACCATGTAAAAGCTCCTTCATTTCATACAGTGGTACAGTTCACTGCTGTAGGCAGCATTGTGAAGTTGAATGATTCATCAAATTGTAGTACCAAGTTCAATTCTAGCCATAGGAATAGTTAACACTTATTATTTGGCAGCAAAACAAGACAAGAGATTTGTCTTTTTAAATGATGTGAAAATGGGCTGCATTGAAAATTCACTACAACAATTATTTAGAATCCTTGGACAAAAAACATAACCTTGTTGGCCTTTGTGTATTGGCTTTCTCTACCTTAAAGTTGTTATTTACATTATTTACATTCGACGGATATTTGTCCTCATCTTGTTTGTTGTTAACACAACATTTCAGCTGATATACCCTCCAGCCTACTTCAGGTGTCTTGGGGAAATTTCGAACCCGGGTTCTCATTCCTAAGGTATTTTTTGATATTATTATTATTATTATTGTTAGTGTTCAGGTCACTGCTTGGAATCGAACTCGGAATCTTGGGGTTAGTAGCCCACGCTCTTAACCATTACACCATATGACCGTGGGCATACGGCATAGTGGTTAACAACACCATATGCCCATCTTGTCAACAAACAAGATGAGGACAAATATCCGTCGAATGTACATAATTCTTCATCTCTTAAATATAGAACTGTCTTAAAGTTGTTGTTTGGCCCCAGTTCAATCCTGATTAAGCAGTCCCTTAACCAAATGCAGAAGGGTGGGATGAAAAGACATTGTGAAAACATTTGTTCCAACAATAAATAATATCAGATTTTGGGAAATCCCACCACGTATATGTGTACATGTCAAGGTGTCTGCAGGTGTAAATGCAAGTATGTACAAGGGGGTGCTGAAAAGTTCCTGGCTGTAAGGGTGTCACAAAAGGCCTGGTTGGAGGCCCAACCTTCCAAGTTCTTCTATAGGGCTTTGAAAAACTGAAGGACCACTGCAATAAATGTGTGAATCTGAGAAGGAAATATGTTGAATAAAATCATAATTAACTAATCTTCCTGTATTTTCTTTTACCCAAAACCAGGAACTTTGCAGTACACTCTCATACATGTCAATCTATCTGCATGTGTAAATGCAAGAATGTATAAACATATATTGAGGTTTTTTTGCCTTGTAATTTGATGATTTCAAAGAAATTCTATTTTGTGATGAGAATTTTCTGTACTGATAATTACATATTACTCTTTTACTTGTTTCAGTCATTTGACTGCGGCCATGCTGGAGCACCGCCTTTAATCGAGCAACTTGACCCCGGGACTTATTCTTTGAAAGCCCAGTACTTATTCTATCGGTCTCTTTTTGCCGAACCACTAAGTGACGGGGACGTAAACACACCAGCATCGGTTGTCAAGCGATGGTGGGGGGACAAACACAGACACACAAACATACATACATATATATATATATATACGACAGGCTTCTTTCAGTTTCCGTCTACCAAATCCACTCACAAGGCATTGGTCGGCCCGGGGCTATAGCAGAAGACACTTGCCCAAGATGCCACTCAGTGGGACTGAACCCGGAACCATGTGGTTGGTTAGCAAGCTACTTACCACACAGCCACTCCTGCGCCTGATAATATTCATTTAAACAATTAGCATCAAATAAATATTTATCAGCACAGATAATTACACTGGGGAGCATGGATTTTATTGTCTGGTGATGGAGAAATGTTTCCTAGTAATTCTGGTGTGCTCATTTCAAAAATTAAATCCATTTTGTTCTATCACATCAAAAATTTTTCACATACTCAAATGTCCATTTTACAACATTTCCAATATTGTCCCTGTTTCTAAGGATAGATTTGGCTTCATCAAATGCAGACTCATGTATGGAACCGGACATAACTTTGAAAACATAGTTTTTCATTTAAAGGAAATTTGACTACAAAAGTGAAACCAAAAGCCATGATTAAGCAACTTTCACTATCTTTAATCTAACCAGTTTTAAATGTCATCGTGTCCTTTATACATTTCGATGTTAATAAACAACATATTTCTGTGGTCCCTGACATCACACACCTCATATCTGTGAAATTAGTCAGCAGATATTCCTAGTGTGCTGGACTTGGTGTGACTATATTCCAAACCGGATGAGTCACATTTTGTTGAACTTAAAAATATTTCTTATGAAAATTGATATTTTGAATGTGCCCTTGATATTTTACTTGAGGTCACATGTCAAAGGTCACTCTGTCCAGCTTGGTCAAAGAACTGTAGAATTTTATGGTATGCATGGTCTTTATGAAACTTTACCATCACAAGACTGCATTTGCTTACTTTGTAATTGCTGACAGTTCTGAAAATGCTTTTCTCAGATGACAACTAAATTAAATACATATGTTTTGTATTTCAGAAATATGGCCAGTTGTGAGACAAAAAAACACACAAAAACAACTCTGATGTCTTCTGTTATATTTGTAGATGTTACACTTTATCTAGACAGTGAAACAAAATCACAGATTTTGTGAAGAAGGCTTACATTTCTTTAGCATGAAACTGGGTGATTAAGACAAAGCCTGGGCACCCCTCCCCCCCTCCCATATAGTGTGTAAAACATGTGTTGAAACACTGAAACAGTAACTGTTTCAAATACTTAAGCAGAAAGTTTCCAGCTTTGTCTTGTGAGAAAATTAGGGTCGTATTTGATGGGCCTCAGATTAGGTAGTTATTGCAGGGCAAGCAGTTTTTGGAGACCATGCCTGGCTTTGGAAAAGAAGCATGGAACGCTTTTGCTGCAGTTGTGTCTGCTTTCCTGAAGTTATCAAATTATGAAAAACTTGCACAGACCCTGTTAACCAATTTTTGAGCACTGGGCTGCAGCATGAGCGTAAAAGTGCATTTCCTGTGCAGTCATCTGGACTACTTCCTTGAAAATCATAGCACAATAAGTAATGAGCAAAGAGAAAGATTCCATCAAGACATCTTTTGGCATAAAATGAATTCCTATTTAATAAAAAAAAAACCTAACACAATAAAACATTTCTGAAGGCATTTATGAACCCAGCATCACCAAATTAGGTAGGACTGATTGTAAAAAGCAAAACCACTAAAATTCATTTCAAAAATGATCCTCAGTTTTATTAATGAAATGATAAAAGCAGATGACCTATCACTTATAGATAAATAATAAAATTGTGTTTATTCAGAGAGTAAGTTATACAAAAATAAATAGATGTGATAGAAGAAAATTGACTGTAGTTTTGGAATCAGCATGCTAATTTTAGTCTAAACCAAGTGAAAAAGGAAACTCACCAACAATTATGCTCAAAATTGTTCCCCTGCATTATCAATATGTAATAATCAGTACAGAAAATTCTCAAAACAAAACAGAATTTCTCTCAAGTCCTCCAATTACAAATATCTTGATTTATCTGAAAATATTCCTCATCCCCTCATCTTATAGTCACTGAGAAATGTATGACAGCCATCCTGTCATTTCTGATGCCTAGGCCACCTAAATATTCCAAGCAGTTTTTCTATCAGATCTAAAATATTGCTTTAACTTCCTCACCATTCCAAATAGTTATAAAAGTGCACAAAATGATTACATCATCATTTTAACCTCCATTTTACCATGCTTGCATGGGTCAAGCAGAATTAGTTGAGGCAGATTTTCTACAGCTGGATGTCCTTCCTGTTGCCAACACTCATCGTTTCCAAGGAAGGTAATATTTTCCCTAAAGCCCTCTTTACTAGTGTGCTAATCTGGTCTCTGAAAACCTGTTTTAACAGGAAAGACGCATTCCAGTACAAACACACAAGTTTATGATATGCTTCCATAGTTTCCTTTTACCAAATTCACTCATAAGGTATTGGTTGACTTTGGGGCTATAAGTAGAAAACACTGGCCCAAGGTGTTGCACAGCTGAACTGAATCCAAAACTATCATCATCATCGTTTAATGTCTGTTTTCCATGCTAGCATGGGTTGGACAGTTCGACCGGGGTCTGGGAAGCCAGAAGGCTGCACCAGGCTCCAGTCTGATCTGGTAGTGTTTCTACAGCTGGATGCCCTTCCTAACGCCAACCACTCCATGAGTGTAGTGGGTGCTTTTTACGTGCCAGGCGAGGCTAGCAATGGCCACGATCGGTTGGTGCTTTTTACATGCCACCGGCATGGAAGCCAGTCAAGGCGGCACTGGCATCCACCACGTTTGGATGGTGCTTTTTACGTGCCACTGGCACAGGGATCACAACTACAATTTCCATTGATTTTTGATGTTGATGTACTTGACTGAAGCTCTTGACATTTATCCATACTGGCACTAATTAAATTTTAAATGGTGACCATACTCTAACAATATTTTGATCTGGCATGTAAATCTTCAAATTTATCAGTTGGGCTATATTTATGTATATGAAACGCATCTTCATTTTCACTGAATAAAACATTTCAAATACATTTATAAATGTATACATGCCCATG
Organism: Octopus sinensis; assembly: GCF_006345805.1. NCBI lineage: Eukaryota > Metazoa > Mollusca > Cephalopoda > Octopoda > Octopodidae > Octopus > Octopus sinensis. The sequence continues at coordinate 43,625,747 of NC_043013.1, read as the reverse complement.
TGGTTAAGAAGCTCTCTTTGGGACCACATGATTTCTGGTTCAGTCCCACTGCACAGCACATAGGTGTCTTCTCCTATAGTCCTGAACTGACCTATGCTCTGGGAATGAATCTGGTAGGTGGAAACTGCATGGAAGGCGGCGAGCTGGCAGAAACGTTAGCACGCCGGGCGAAATGCTTAGCGGTATTTCGTCTGCCGCTACATTCTGAGTTCAAATCCCGTTGAGGTCGACTTTACCTTTCATCCTTTCGGGGTCGATGAATTAAGTACCAGTTACGCACTGGGGTCAATGTAATCGACTTAATCCCTTTGTCTGTCCTCGTTTGGCCCCTCTGTGTCTAGCTCCTTGTGGGCAGTAAAGAAATAGGAAACTGCATGGAAGCCTTTGTGTGTGTATGTGCATGCACGCATGCATGTGTATGTGTGGGTGTGTGTGAATGTGTATGACAACCAGTGTTGGTTTGTTTATGTCCTACAATTTAATTGTTTTGGCAAAAGAGAAACAAAATAAGTAACAGACTTTAAAAGAACAAGTTCTGATGTGTGTGTGTGTGGGGGGGGATCTTTTCAACTAAAACCTTTCAATGACTGAATCCAGCAGAAGATAAAAGATCTGAATAAAAGATATTACCGTGATACGTTTTAGAATTTTATCTTTCAGCATGTTTTCCATTTTTTAAAATATAAATAAAGACATAGGCACACAAGTGGCTGTGTGGTAAGTAGCTTGCTTACCAACCACATGGTTCTGAGTTCATTCCCACTGCTTGGCACCTTGGGCAAGTGTCTTCTACTATAGCCTCGGGCCAACAAAAGCCTTGTGAGTGGATTTAGTAGACGGAAACTGAAAGAAGCCCGTCGTATATATATATATATATATATATATATATATATATATATATATATATAGGTAAAAACGGTAAGATAACAAAAGAAAGAAAGAGACCTCAATATTATATATATATACATACTGGAGTACTCAAATACTAGAGGTAGAGTAATATGCTTTATTTAAAAGCAGCAGAAATATAACAAAAGCTGTTACTCTGAGTAACATATATATATATATATATATATATATATACGGTTAAGTAATTGAGATTCTAGTGAATTCTAAAGAATTCACATGAATATGGTCCTTAACTAGGATGCACCGGAAATCTATATGGTGTTAACCATACGACAAATGGGGTGATTACAAATAGGAAAAAATTATATAGATTAACATAATCTATAAGTGCTCCGTAACCACAGATAATAATAAGTTCTCTTATGTTGGATGCACTGTAAATTTTAAACAGAGATTGAATAACCATCTCTCATCCTTTAAATTACGTCATAAGGCTGATAGCACCACTCTTTCTAGTAAAATTTGGGAACTAAAAAACAATAATATCAAATATAACCTTAATTGGGAATTAGTCAGAAGAGCAAAACCCTATAAAAATAGCAGAGTAGGCTGCCAACTTTGCTCCATGGAAGCATTTGAAATACTAATGTATAGAAATAATGGAGAAATTCAATTAAACAGCAGAATTGAACTTGGAAATTCTTGTATACATGCTCGGGTTAAGACTCTTAAATATTTTAAATGATACTTTAAATCATATCTCAATTGATAACTGTATACTGGAATCATGTTGCATAAAATTCATTTTGACTTACATATCACTCCTACATAGTATATTATATATTTAACTAGAAAGATAAGATCTAACTAGCTATGATTATAATTTTTTCTCTCTCTGATGGTACTATTTAATACTTATTGACTTAAATTATTTGATTTATTTCTATTGGACCATATTATTAATAAATTAAATTTTGCTCTATTTTTATCTCCATTTCTTAGTCTATTTTTTTAACCCATTACAAATATTAGTTAGTTAAATCTCTTAATTTCTTTTACACTAAAAATTAATTCTGCTAATCCCAGACCTATCGTAGTGTATTGTGATGTGATATAATATATCAAAATAATATAATATAATATAATATAGTGTAGTGTATTATAGTATAGTATAATAATAATATAATTGTTTAATTTCATTTAAAAACAACCCCATTTTCCTTTCCTTTCTAATGACCTCTTTGTAACCTGACAATCTATTAATAGTAACATTTATAAATAAAGAAATAAATTGTTGACCTCAGTTCGAATTTTGTTCTAAACAAACTTAGACTTTTCTATTAGTATCAACTTGTGCCAATCCCCTTAGCTTCCCCTTTCCTTTCTCTTTGACAGATTAAATAGCAGTAACTGATTAAATTTCTACCTCCTTCCTCCTCTTTCTGTGATTCTTGATAAATTCATTAACAACCTGAACCGCTACAATATAAGACTGTCATTTTGCTTCTCATTCGGATTCCCTGATATTTTTCGCATGATTGTAGCCTAAATCTCTTCACAAAACTGGATTATGAACTATAAGGACATACACATATTTTGTAAGTTCAAGACTTTTTCATCGGATCTCCAAAAAATCGAACTTATCTGCGATCCTTGTAAAATTCAATAACAATCTGTTCCTCTACACGATATGACAGTCACTTTGCTCAGACTTTCCTCTACATGATATGGCAGTCACTTTGCCTCTTACTCAGATTTTCAGAAATTTTGCATGACTGTATCCGAAAATTTCTTCACACAACTTGATCAAATATTCAATATGAGCTATATGTAGACATGCATAAATTCTATAGGTTTAAAACCTTTCATCGGATCTCCATGAATCGAACTTTCTTCAATGCAGCTAATCTTACAACTTTTGTATCTACCCCTTTTGATGTTTGGGAATTCTCTGATGTTTTTTCGGCTGACGAGTACGAGCCATCTGTATTCACTGCATTTTTTGTAGCTTATTAAAGATGTCCTCGTACGAAACGATCGTACCGAGATTTTAATCCATTCTTGTTGCTTTTTTCCTATATATATATATATATATATATATATATATGTGTGTGTGTGTGTGTGTGTGTGTGTGTGTGTGTGTGTGTATGTTTGTGTGTCTGTGTTTGTCCCTCCAACATCACTTGACAACCGATGCTGGTGTGTTTACGTCCCCGTCACTTAGCGGTTCGGCAAAAGAGACCGATAGAATAAGTACTAGGCTTCCAATGAACAAGTCCTGGGGTCGATTTGCTCGACTAAAGGCGGTGCTCCAGCATGGCCGCAGTCAAATGACTGAAACAAGTAAAAGAAAAGTGTAAAAGGGACATAGTTTGGGGTGGGGGAAATTTGGCTGCTAATAGCCAACAGATCAAGCACCTGAGTAGAAGCTAACGTAAAAGTCGATTAAGCCTACTTTCGGTTCAACCTCTTTTAAATTACACCTATGCTCCAATGCTTTGATGATAAGCCTGTTAGATAAGAGTTGACCAGGGACTAAACAACTTTTTATTGTGTAGAGCAGTTGGTAAATTACCCGACTTGTAATAGAAACGGTTAGATTCTCGGTTTTAGCTTCGAATATAAACAGATCAAAGGTTTTTGCTACATTTTAACTGATATTAACGTTTCTACTACAATTACATGGACATTTATTTCGCTACTAGCAGTATCGCCCGGCGTTGCTCAGGTTTGTAAGGGAAATAACTATAAAGCATTTTTAGAGAGTTATAGCCAAAAAATAGCAAAAAAATGGAAAAAAAATGATGGTAAATTTTTTTGAGAGTTAAAAAAGGTGGAGTTGCGTCCCCTAGACGGTCTGTGGTTTGGGTTTCTGATTCTCGACCCCATGTCGAATTTATCGATTTTTTTCAGAACTGGGGGAACTTTTCAAAATTTTCGCTGCGTTAGTTTTGAATTATGACATTGGGCTATGTGTGTGTCAAGTTTCATCAGAATCGGTTGAAAGCCGTGGTCAGAGTGAGGGTACGAGAAAACAGACACACAGAAACACGCACAGACAAACTGCCGTTTATATAGAGAGAGATTTAACTTTGCAATATATTGTTCTTGATTTTAACTTAACGAAGAGAAAATATAGAAACCAAATCTCACTCGAAGCAGACCCTACCGCTATCAGTTTTTTTTTAAAAAAAAACATCAAATTGTAGTCACAAGATACACAAAATGTGGGATGGGAGGCTTACAACTGGAACACTTCTTTCACTCCTAAAGTTTGCACTTAACTAAATAATTAAAACCATCTCTATGGCACAACAAAGGGTAATTTTTTACTGTTTCATTTGTCTCGTGAGACAAGTGTAAACATGTAACATGTCTTATCTCTGTATTCGTTAATCATAGATTAAGTCTCGTGTAAATAGTTTGTAATGTTTAGACTTTTTTTATTACTAAATATATATAACACAACGGGCTTTGAGATTAAGTGACCACCTTCACTTTGTACGTGTGTGAACATTATATATATACATGAACTTCGTTAGGTTATAAGTTGTTTCTGCTATAAAATACAGTGGAGTCATAGTTAAGTGCCTGAGTAACACCTTATATAGCTTCATCGGAACCTCGAATATGAAGAGCAATTTTTTATGTAGAGGCCTGTATATATATATATAAGCCTATATGGCAATGCCATATATATATATATATATATATATATATATATATATAAGCCTATATGGCAATGCCATATATATATATATATATATATATATATATATATATATATATATATAGCCTATATGGCAATGCCATATATATATATATTATATATATATATATTATATATATATATATATCGACGAACGGGAACGTGAAACTCTGAGTAACAGCTTTTGTTAAATTTCTGCTGCTTTTAAATAAACCATATTACTCAACCTCTGGTATTTGAGTACTCTTTTTTCCACCTTGTTTCACGTTTGTGTTTACTCCGGTATTTGCCTTTCATCCTTTCGGGGTCGATTAAATAAGTACCAGTTACGCACTGAGGTCGATATAATCGACTTAATCCATTTGTCTGTCCTCTCTGTGTTCAGCCCCTTGTGGGTAGTAAAGAAATAGGTATATATATATATATATATATATATTGGGCGGAGGTAAAGAATACTTACACCACCTGCTTTCGGCGTAGCAAAAACCCTAACCACCGGGTGTGCGCATTCTTTATTTTCGCCTATATATTGTGGTTTCAGTTAAAAATAAAATTAAAAAAACTATCCCCCACACACAAGATAACTTGACCCCTTATGGTAAATTTTGGTCTTTATCACGGACCCTTAATCAGATTTCATTTTCTCGGAAATTTTGTCGCCGAAACAAGTTAATTAATTGGAAGGAGTTCAAACTTTACTACAGCTAATATTTACATTTAGTATGCAAGAGGCAAGAAGTGCAGGGACTAAACAACATCATAACGGAATATAGCTTCTGTCACGATGACAAAAGAAGTTATTTCCCAATCAATGAAACGGAGAAAAATAAAATGAAAATTTCACGCTATCTGAAGACCTTCAGCCGAATAATTATTATAATTATACAAAACCGACCGGAATGTTTAAAAAAAAAAAACCCCAAAAAATCTTAAAACATTTACAACCTTAAGGACTTTAGAACAAAGCCGGATCGGAGCTGACTTGGATGCTTATATATATATATATATATATATATATACATATATATATATATATATGTATGTATATATATATATACAAAAGAAATAAGGTATGGCTCCAGTATTCGGAAGTAAAAACGGCTGAAAGATTGCTGAAAAAAATTGTTATTAACGATGGTGTTTTGTGCATAGTACAGCAGATTTTCAACTTACCATTTTGAAGAAGAAACACGCCGGCAAAGACAACACACGCTCTTTAATACTCGACTGCGGCCCGTCAACCGGAGCGCTTGCTTTAATATCGACCAATAAATATTCGTCCGCTTACCCCGCCTACTTTTATTATCCACACTTTCTTTTTACACACACACACACACATACACACTAAGTTATTTTCTATTGAATTTCAGAATGATGTAATATTTCTCGCAGTATATCTGTTTTATTGGATCTTTTCGCTTTGAACGGCAGTTTTTTTTTCTAGCGGTGTCATATGAAATTGTCACCCATAATTATGACCCTAGTATTAGGGTTAGGGTTAGGGTGGGGGGAAGGGTATCTTTTTTTATCTTCAGAAATGTAAATAAACCCAATCTGTTTCTTAAACGAGGGACATATTCATACGGCACAGAATGTTTTCACCTCAATAGACGTCACTGATTGGTTGAAATTGCAGAAATTGAAGAAAAAACAACAACAAATGTCTTACAAACTATAGAATTTTCTCAATAAAGCCAAGAGAAAAAGATGTTTTATAAACACATTCTACCAGTTTACGAAGTTTAAAAGTGTTTAGTTATGTGGAAATTATTATAAAAAAACTGTCGTTCAAACCGAGAAGATTGGTTTTATTTTCATTTTATTGACATCCTGGTTGGATATTTCCTGAATTGGGTCAAATTTCACATGCACACAATCATGCGGGCGCGCGCGCATCATCATCATCATAATTTTACGTTTGTTTTTCCTACTGGTATGGGTTGGACGTTTCATTGTGGTCTTTGAATCCTTGTTCAGTGTTACTACCTGTATAAGTTAGAGAGAACCCCGTCTTACATGGTCTTCTCAGTTTTAGTATGGTTTCTCTAGCACATTATCATCATCATCATCATTTAACGTCTGTTTTCTATGCTGGCATGGGTTGGATGGTTTGAAAGGAGTTGGCCAGCTAGAGAGTTGCACCAGGCTCCAATTAAATAATAATAATAATAATAATGAAATTTATTGTATACAGTGCTTAAGTGCACCACAACTTATCAAAAGTGCATATAAAGCATATGCAGTAATGTACAAATGTCTGGAAAGCGAACAGTGTATGAGTCAGATACATGCTTGTGTGTGTATGGAGGGGGAGAAAATCAGGTGTAGTGTTGGCGAATCTCAGGAAGCATGGAAGTTTTGAAGGATGCAGTGCTCCGACAACTAACAACTGATGCCGGCAGTTTGTTCCATGGCATGGTTTCCATTGTGAATGCCCTTTCTAACACCAGCCACTTTACAGGGTGTACTAAGTACTTTATATATGGTACCAGCACCAGTGCTTTATATGTGGCACTGGTATGGGTGCTTTTGTATGGCACTGTCACAGGTATCTTTTATGTGGAACTAGCATGGGTGTATTTTTTTTTACCTGGCATTGGCATAGGTATTTTTTACCTGGCACCAGCACCAGTGAGCTTGCAAGACAAGGACCTCTCAGTTGAGAGAGGGAGTGGAAGTGAGAGATTAGAGCATGACAGAGGTGGTTTTCTTACTATTGGGATACTTGGCTACCTCAGTAGGACAAGGAGGAAGAGTGGGAGAGAGTTAGAGAGAGCTATAGAGATAGTTGGTGTGTGAGAGAGAGGGCCTGCTACAAGTAAGAGTGGGGGGGGGGCGTATAAGTGGTCTAGAGGGAATAGGGGAGGATGTTCCATGAGAGTGTGAGGGAAGATGTTTAAAGGTAGCAGACAGAGCAAGTGATGTTGAGAGGAATTGGGGTGATTGCAGAGGTAGTGAAGGTGAGAGGAATTGGAGAGGGTAGGTAGGTGATGGCATGGAGAGTGTGTGGGTAGGCACTTGAGCAAAAACCTGTAGTGGCGCCATTTTGGAAGTCTTCAGGGCACGTGTGCAGAGATGGATTCTTCCAGGAGGCCTGCCGGAGTTCCCTCATGTGCATTCACAGAGAACTAGCAGCAGCAAAACTTCCTGCATATCGATCTCTCTCGAAGCTGACAGTCGAATTGAACAGACGCATTCTCACATCTCTCCTCAAGCTGCCACCATGTGGCAATGCTACACTATGCTGGAACAAGACAGGATTTGGTTCACACCACTTGACTACTGTGACTAGCTCCAGGGCTACCGATTCATCCTGAAGGAAATATATATATATATATTATTCCAGAAACCTGCACCCCACCAGTGTTACAGACCTTTCATCCTGTTACAAAGGAGGCACATGGCCTAGTGGTTAGAGCAGCGGACTCGCGGTCGAAGGATAGCGGATTCAAATCTAAGACCGGGCGATGTGTGTGTTTATGAGCAAAACACCTAAGCTCCACGCGGCTCCGGCAGAAGGTAGTGGCGAACTTCTGCTGACTCTTTCGCCACAACTTTCACTTTTTCCTCCTGCATCTTGTAGCTCGCCTGCAATGGCCTGGCGTCCCGTCCAGGTGGGGAACCTATGCACCAAGGAAACCAGGAAACCGGCCCTTATGAGCCATGCCTGGCTCGAGAAGGAACAAACAAAAACAATCCTGTTACAAACCTTTGCACATCTTCAATGTTTAGTGTTCTCACCTCATTACCATACAACATTGTACTTTGTACACAGACAATGAAGAGAGAATTCCCTTGTTGCCAGCACAGGAAATAACATCCTGAACTTTTTTCAACTTCTCTTTATTCTGGCTACTGCTTGGTCCAACAAGATAGCATGCAACATATAGCTGACCGTGAAAGAAATCAGGACTTGCCAGTTCACCTCCAGTAACTTTGAGGGACAGTGGAGGTGCGTGGCTTAGTGGTTAGGGTGTCAGCATCATAATCCTAAGATTGTGGTTTTAATTCCTGAACTGGGCGATGCATTGTGTTCTTGAGCAAAACACTTCATTTCTCGTTGCTCCAGTCCACTCAGCTGGCAAAAATGAGTAACGCTGCGATGGACTGGTGTCCTGTCCAGCTGGGGAACATATACGCCATAGAAACCGGGAAACTGGGCCCATGAGCGTGGCTAGGCTTTAAAAGGGCGCATTTATTTATTTTAACCTTGAGGGACTATCTCTAAAAATTATTGATGATGAAAAAAAAACAACTGCATTACAGGAAATTGAAGTTGTTACAACTGAAATAGCATATTCTGGTTGGATGAGGTAATGCAGGTTTTTGTTTTTAATGTTTTAGTTATTAGGAGGGAGACTAGCGTAAATAACCTTTTACAAGGGTTTGGAAGAAGTTATTCTTAGACTGAAGATCTAATCCTATTGTTTGAAACAAAGTGATTCCACTAAAGCCACCCAAGCTGCAAGTGATGGTGTTAAATCAGGTGATAAATTAAACTGATGACCAAGGACAGGAACAGTCCTTCTGTCAGATTTCCATTTAGTTTTCACCCACTGAAGTTCATTTGCAAGGTTTTGATCAGACTCTATGGTAGAAAACAGTCAAGGTGCCATGCAGTGAGACTGAACTTGAGAATCACTTGGTTGCAAAGTGAACCTCTTAATTACTGAGTCATACTTGCTCTCATAATCATATAGACAATTCACTATGAAAGCAATATGGAGTGTGATTCTCCTTGCCATTTCCCACCTGAATGGTTCATCAGTTGCACATTCTGCTTATTCTGGTACTTTTTGGTTATCTCACCCCCATTAAAAAATCGGGTATCTTCCCCCCCCCCCGTTTTTATGAAAAATATCGTTACTTTTGGTTATCTCCCAAACTTTAAAAAATTGTTTATACCTCGATAAAACAAATAAAAATGAAAAATCAATAAACAATGAAGAGGAGGCTAAACGTCAACAATGTGTTGAAGTATTTATCCAATCTCGTCGCCAAATTTTTAGTGGGGAGGTAACCCAACTTTTTAATGATAATGTTTTAATGGGGGTGAGATAACTAAAAGTACACTTGTTCCATTGGTCGCGTTCGCCGAATCATTAATTTAAGGGGACAGAAAGAAATTAACACCGGATGTCTTGCAGTGGTAGGGAATAAACACAAAGACACACGTAGATACATATACCTTTTATTTTTAATTGTTTCAGTCATTAGACTGCGGCCATACTGGAGCACTGCCTTGAAGAATTTTTAGTTGAGTATATCGACCCCAGGACTTTTTCTTTAAAGCCTAGTACTTATTCTATCGGACTGTTTAAGCCGAACCGTAAACACACCGGCATCTGTTAAGTGGTGATAGTAGGGGGGGGGGGGCACAGACTCGAAAGACACACACGCATATATATATATATGTGTGTGTGTGTGTGTATGTATGTACGTACGACGGGTTTCTTTCAGTTTCCGTCTGCCAAATCCACTCACAAGGCTTTGCATGGCCTGGAGCTATAGTAGAAGACACTTGCCCAAGGTACCATGCAGTGGGATTGAACCCGAAACGACGTGGTTGCAAAGCGAGAACTTCTTAACCATACGCACACAATCATCATCACCATCGTCATCATTTTATATTCGCTTTCCATGCCATAAAGGCATAGATTGATGGTTCAAAAGATCCATTCTTGGCCCAATGTCTCAGTTTTGGCATGGTTTCAATTAAAACCACTTTACTGAGTGTTTGGGTGACACCAGCACTTATTGTTTATAGTCAAGTATTCAGGGCACGAAAAGTTTTGTAAGTAGACACCAGCATATTTGCTGTAATAAATCAAAACAGTTTGATAAATAAACCCTATTATAATTGAATGGGAGTGGTGCTGACATTAAGGAGAAATGCTGAAAAACATTTGTCAAAGTACTGAATGACATTTTTTTTTTATCTATTTGTTCTGCTGTTGGTGATGTAAGCGGCTGTTTTTAAATGTCTCGATTATCGATCATCGAATCAAAATTTTAAAATAACTTTTGAGAAATAAACAAAATTTTAAAAGAAAATGTATTTTCAATAATTAAAAATAATATATTTTATCAATTAATTAACAGGAATGTCGATTTTAATTGTAACTAACGGAATTTGGTGACAAGCTATTATAGACAGACACATTAGTTGTTGTTGTTGTAAACGACATCTCCTCCACTTGTGTTTATTTTATTGCAATGGCAGGAATTTGCTTTCCCCCGTCGACCGAACCTTCTCATTCTTTGGACTCGCATACATCGGACATCAACGGACTAACGTTTTCTAAACATGTTATGGCCAGCTGTGCAGGCGACAAAACCGTTCGTTTGTGGTCGTTTCCAGGATTCGCCGAAATGATTCCTCTTTCGCCTCTCTCGGGACATAGTTTGTACGTGAACTCCTGTGCGTTTAATCCGGCCGGGACGTTGTTGGCATCTTGTTCCACGGACGGTAAACTAATACTTTGGAATCTAAATACAGGACAGCAAGAAGCTGTCCTCGAACACCCGTCCAAAGGTGGTATACGTGTGTGTAAGTTTTCTCCGAACGGTTTTTACCTTGTATCCGGAAGTGACGATGAGACCTTGTGTATTTGGGAGTCCACTTCTTTAGATTTGATAAGGTATGTATGTATGCTGTTGTTCTCGACCACTGCATCTGCACTGATCGAAATGATCCATGTTTAAAAACATTCTAGACCAATGTGTTATTATATGTGTCAGTTTCCTTTACTCTAAGACGGTAGGGTGTGATTTGAGGGAAATATGGTTTTGGTTCAAAAGACCGCGAAGTGTACCTCGTTAACTCAGGTACTAGTATCGTAGAGTGGTCCCGGTTTGCGCGCGAATCGGGGACGTGTGATACAAGTATATATCGTATATATACAAGTAAATATATCGTATACACGTATATATCGATACAAGTATATATCGTGCATGCGCCAGTCAGCTCGTAGGATCGACTGCCTACGTCTGGCTAGCGTGTGTACGCAAACTGGGACCACTCTACGATACTAGTACCGTTAACTCAATATATGTATATATATATATGTGTGTGTTTGTGAATGTTTGTGTGTAAGTACGCCGCACGCATGCAGTGATATTCTTTTTGGCGATCTTTGGTAAGATCGCAGTTTTTTTTTTGTGTTTTGACAATGACACGGTCTCCAAATGGACAGTTTTCTATGAGTAAATTCCAGAATCCTCGGAAATCGGCGAGGACTAGTGTTAGCGACAATGGTAATGAAAGTGTCCAAGAGAGTTTATAGGTATCGCTAAATTCACCTGTTGCGAGGAGTGGACGTTTTGGATTAAATTTCTTCGGTGACACTTCCCATGAGTTTTCGTCTTCTGTCTGGACTGGCCACAAGCTTTACCATGGTCAATTCCTAGCTTTCGGGTCAAGAAAGAATTCTCGGTGTATCCTTTTGAGCTGCTGCTACTAGTAATCAAATGTTCGACAAATAAGAGCTTACTGTTAAAAAATAGATAAATAAAAAAGAATAAAAATTTAAAAGTGCGATGGAACGTCTTTGATTATAAAGTCAACTAAATCAGAGACGGCCGAGGTGGAACAAACAGCAATAACAACTAGAATTTGAGTAAACGAGTATTTTTTCGCGCTGTTTGGCCTGCCAGAAGTAACAAAACAAATCTCCTTCCGGCGTCTAAAAGAAAGGTGGGTTGGTCATGATAGGAGCGTCTGCTCACTGATCTCAGGGTAAACAATAACAACTCTGAAACTGCCAAGTCCCTGACAGATCCCGACCAGTATGTCGAAAGTCTGGTGTCTCACCTGCTTTTGGGCGATCGATCAGTTTTCAAAATGATTTTTTGACAATTTGATTTAATTTTATCATCTTAAATATTGTTATCTTTACGCCTATCATATTTTCGTCACCATTTTTTCCATTGACAGTCCTGCTTATAGGCATCATTTAACCCCTGGCCAAGTCTAAACAGACCTTTGTGGAGGCACATGGCCTAGTGGTTAGAGTAGCGGACTCGCGGTCGAGGGATCGTGGGTTCGATTCTCAGACCGGGCGATGCGTATGTTTATGATTGAAATACCTAAGCTCTATGTGGCTCCGGCAGAAGGTAATGGCGAACTTCTGCTGACCCTTTTGCCACAACTTTCTCACTCTTTCTTCCTGCATCTTGCGGCTCACCTGTGATGGACCGGCGTCCCGTCCAAGTGGGGAACCTATACGCCAAAGAAACTGGAAAACCGGCCCTTATGAGCCAGACATGGCTCGAGAAGGATCAAACAAACAGACCTTTGAACAAAAGTGTTACATCCACGATCAGCTGCTCTGTTTTCAACCATAGTATATCTAGGGCGATACACACCGGTATCATATTTAGGCAGTCCAAAACGCTTCTGGTGACAAAAAACTTCTTAAGAACAAATAATAAATTAAGATACAATTTTAGATTATATTGTTAAAATGTAGTGTAGTTATCATAATATTACCTTTTGATCAATTTTTTTCCCTTTCTCGTATATATATATATATATATATATAAATTGAAGTGTGCAGTATTATTTTGGGTCATCCCATAAATAATGCGGTTTTTTCAATTGCATGAACTAAAAGTCGGAGGAAGGTGGGATAAACAACCTGCATCAACTTGCTATGAAAGCAGGTATTAATTTTGCTTTGTACTTATTCTTAGTGCAAGTTTTGATGAGAGCAGTTTGATTTTAAGTTATTTTTTCAAAGCTATAATGAAAGTGACAAAGGAGCATATTCGGCATATTTTGCTTTATGAGTTCAATAAAGGCAACAATGCAAAAGAAAGTGTGAGGAATATTAATGCAACATATGGGGATTAGACATTAAGGGTAAGCCAGTGTCAACAGTGGTTCCAGAAATTCCGAGCTGGAAACTACATCCTAGAAGATGAGCCTCATCCTAGAAGATCTGTACAGCTTGACAAAGACATCCTGCAAACCCTGATGGAACAAAATCCCATCATAACTGTTGAACTAGCAGAGAAGATTGGATTTAATTGTTCAACCATTCATTGACACCTGCATGCCATTGGAAAAGTCAGCAAATTGGGTCAGTGAGTTCCTTACAAACTTTCTGAGTTTAATTTCTTTTACTCTTTTACTTGTTTCAGTCATTTGACTGCGGCCATGCTGGAGCACCGCCTTTAGTCGAGGAAATCGACTCCGGGACTTATTCTTTGTAAGCCCAGTACTTATTCTATTGGTCTCTTGCCAAACCGCTAAGTGACGGGGACATAAACACACCAGCACTGGTTGTCAAGCAATGCTAGGGGGACAAACACAGACACACACACACACATATATATATATATATACATATATACGACAGGCTTCTTTCAGTTTCTGTCTACCAAATCCACTCACAAGGCATTGGTCGGCCGTGGGCTATAGCAGAAGACACTTGCCCAAGATGCCACGCAGTTGGACTGAACCCAGAACCATGTGGTTGATAAGCAAGCTACTTACCACACAGCCACTCCTGCGCCAATCATGTGCAGAGATTGAATGTGTGCTCTTCTTTGCTGTCACATCCCACGAATGAACCTTTTTTGTACCGAATAGTGACTGGTGACAAGAAATCGGTTTTCTATAAAAATGTTAAGCACCAAAGACAGTGGGTAGGGAAAGGAGAAACACCAGCACCCCAGGCTAAAGGGTCTTCACCCACGTAAGGTATTGTTATCTGTTTGGTGGGATATGAAAAGTTTATTCCACTTTGAACTTTTAAATCCAAAACAAACAATAACGAAGGAGATCTACTGCGAGCAGCTTGAGTGGCTTAAGTCAGCACTAGAAGAAAAACACCTGTCTCTGGTTTCAAGACAAAAGGTGTTCTTCCATCAGGATAATGCTTGGCCACATACAGCGAGGATGACATTCCAAAGGCTAGAGCAGTTTGAATGGGAAATGATGCTCCACCTACCATATTTGCCAGACATTGCCCCACCCAATTATCATTTACTCCACAGTCTTCAAAATCATTTGGATGGAAAAAATATGAACTCTGTAGACGAGGTCAGAACAGTACTGGAGGAGTATTTTTTGTCACGGACAAGTGAATTTTGAAAGAGGGGCCTTGTAAGTCTACTGGATAGATAGAGCATTGTAGAAAATGAAGCAGAGTATCATCATCATCATCATCATCATTTAGCGTCCGTTCTCCATGCTAGCATGGGTTGGACGATTCAACTGGGGTCTGTGAAGCTGGAAGGCTTCATCAGGCCCAGTCAGATCTGGCAGTGTTTCTACAGCTGGATGCCCTTCCTAACGCCAACCACTCCGTGAGTGTAGTATATTATCTTAAGTTTGAAAAATAAAAGAAGTATAAAAAAACTGCATTATTTATGGGGTGACTCAATATATCTATTATGGCTGATCCTACTGGTCAGGTTTGTACTAGGGGTTCACCGAAGTGTTAGGTAACTGTCCAATTATGTAACTGTGTGCTCTTCAGAGGTGGAAGTTATGGAGTGAAATACGGTGACTGCATCTTTACAATGGCTTCTTTCGGTTTCTGCCTACCAAATCCACTCACAAGGCTTTGCTCAGCCCAGGGCTGTAAAAGACAATACTTGCCCAAGGTGCTGCATAATGGAACTGAACCCATTGCCACATGGTTGAAAAACCAGCTCTTGTTTTTTTACTGACACAGCCATGTCTGCTTCATTTCCGTTACTTGGAATTAAACCTTGTAACATCCATAACTTCTGTCTACTTTACCATATGCTATCACCCACGCCCTTGTGATGCTGACAAATAACCAAAACAAACTTGAATCTATATAAAATGCAACCTCAGTGAAAGGCTGGAAGTAAATGGATATATGTTTTTTATGCTGGAAAAGACATCAAAATGCCACGATAAATCTCATGGCAAAATTCCATTTCCGTGTATGAGTGTGGGAAGGAGGCAATGTTTTCAAAGTTGGACACTGAAAAGGCTAAGTGTTGACATATCTTTATTTATAAAAGTGAAGTTGTGTGTCTGTCTCCTACGATTTAGATTCCTAACTACTCCCACATTTTGCGGTACAGTTTAACCAAAACCGGGTATCTTATAGTTGTGATTCATATCGAGCCCGTCTGGGTATTAGCGCGCATCTACGATGAGTCTACGATTTAAAAAATAATTTACCATCATTTTTTTCCATTTTTAATGCATTTTTTTGCTATTTTTTGGCTATAACTCTCTAAAAATGCTTATGTAGTTATTTCCCTTAGAAACCCGAGCAACGCCGGGCGATACTGCTAGTTAGTCATAATATTAAGGTGGCGAATTGGCAGAATCGTTAGAATGCCGGGCGAAATGCTTTGTGGTATTTCGTCCGCTGCTGCATTCTGAGTTCAAATTCCGCCGAGGTTGACTTTGCCTTTCATCCTTTCGGGGTCGATAAATTAAGCACCAGTTACGCACTGGGGTCGATGTAATTGACTTAATCCGTTCGTCTGTCCTTGTTTGTCCCCTCTGTGTTTAGCCCCTTGTGGATAGTAAATAAATAGACATATTAATCATAATAAGATGAGAGAGTGGTAATAAAAGTCTTCAAATAAGTTTGTCCTGTCCCTAGTGAAAATACTGTTAAGCTTGACCTTGCTTTTCATCCTTTCTGCAATCAAATAAAACTATTGTATTTAGGTGAGGTCGCCGAGGGGTTGTGGATGTCCCAGAGTCTCAGCCCCCATTGATTTGAGAAAACATCATAACACTTTTCATATATTGGTTTCAAATTTTGGCTGAAGGTCAGTAATTTCAGAGGAGGAGTTAAGTCAAATACATTGACCCTCAGTACACCACTGGTACTCATTTATTGACTCTGAAAGGTTGAAAAGCGAAGTTGACCTCAGCAGAATTTGAACTCAGAAATGCCACTAAGCATTTTTCCCAGTGTGCTAATGGTTCTGCCAGTTGTTCCTACATTAGAAATAAAATTCTAGTTGTATGTGGTGCTTAATTCCTTGTAACAGTGTAGGAGAGAAAAAAAGGGAAAAAACGGTCAAACTGATGATGATATTAATTCTTGTAGTTTAGCTCCGGGTCATCTTTTATCAGACAGGCCTACCATAAAAAATATTCAGATATTCCGACCATGACCAACCGTGCTAACTTTTCTTATTTCTTTACTGCCCACAAGGGGTTACACACAGAGGGAACAAACAAGGACAGACAAATGGATTAAATCGATTATATCGACCCCATTGTGTAATTGGTACTTAATTTATCGACCCCGAAAGGATGAAAGGTAACGTCAACCTCGGCGGAATTTGAACTCAGAACGTAACGGCAGGCGAAATACTGCTAAGCATTTCGCCCAGCGTGCTAACGTTTCTGCCAGCTTGCTACCTTAAATATAACCTCATAATAAACAATGAATGAAAACCAAAAGGCCATATAGGATATGAGAAGAACTTTGCATCAAGGAGTGGAATGTACAGTTTCCTCTACGTCAGGCCGTCTCATGGTTCCAGCTGACAAAATGGAAAAGGCGTTGCCCTGGAGGATGGCAAGGGAGAGATGCTGGAACAGCCACTCTGACTCACAGGGCTCACACTTTCCTGACAGCCATCTTCACCGCAATACTGTATGGTTAGTTCAAAATGATGTGAATAAATAATCAGTAAATTTGAGGGAGAAATCTGGATGTTAAAAGGTTAAGTCAATCATTTCATTCATAGTGTATCTGAAAGCTTTTTATCTCACTTCAAAATGCCTACAAGTCTTTATTTCTAATTTCCCATCCAATTTCAGGTGCCTGCAAGGACACACGACGTTTGTGGTGACTTGTGCCTTCAGTCCTGATAGTAAATTGCTGGTGTCTGGCTGCAATACAGGAAAGCTTCGTGTTTGGGATATGTTTCAAAATCTTGGTAGAGGCTTGCTTAAGGACTTTGAAGCACATGATCTCGATATGATGGGATGCGATTTTTGGAGTAATATATCTACAGAAAGTAAGACTTTGTTTCCTAGATTCTTATTTCTTATCTGTACATAACATTTAAAACATTGTTCGTTTGGAGAGCATCGCTGCAGTTTTATCTTTTATTCTTTTCATTTGTTTCAGTCGTTAGACTGCGGCCATGCTGGGGCACCGCCTTGAATAATTTTTTAGTCGAATCTATCAACCCCACTACTTATTTTTTTAAGCCTGGCAATTATTCTATCAGTCTCTTTTGCTGAGCTGCTAAATTACGTGGACGTAAGCACAACTACACTGGTTGTTAAGCAGTGGTAGAGGACAAACACAGACACAAATACATACATGCATATATATGTGATGATGTATACATATATATATAAATATATACACACACACACACACACACACACACATATATTATATATGTATGTATGTATATATGTATGTATGTATATATGTATGTGTGTATATATATGTATATATTGGGTTGTCCGGAAAGTTCGTGCCAATTTATAGTAGCTTATCTTTTGACTTATTTTAGAACATGGCTGAGTCCATAAAATAGGATTTGACTACACCTCCATTTAGAGCACAGTTTAAGCTATATTTTCGTGGAAGAAAGTTTGTTTCTATAACCTGTGTTAATTCTGTAACCCTTTAAAATGGAAGATAAGAAAGTTTATTTTTGGCACTTGATGCTTTGGGAAGCAGGCAAAAATTGCTCCAGCTCGGCTGGGATTTATTGCCCCACCCTCCACATTCACCAGATATTGCTCCTTCGGATTTCCACTTATTCAGGTCTCTGCAGAATAGTCTTAATGGTAAAAATTTCAATTCCTTGGATGACGCAAAAAGATACCTTGAATTCTTTGCCATGAAACCACCTAAATTTTGGGAAGAGGGTATTTTCAAGTCAAAGGAAAGATGGAGACGCATTGTGCAACAAAATGGTTCATATTTGGTTGATTAAAAATGTAATGGCAAGTATTTATTGACCTTTTTCTTTCCTTTAAAAATTGGTACGAACTTTCTGGACAACCCAATACACACACAATGAGCTTCTTTGTGTTTCCATCTACCAGATCAACTCACAAGGCTTTAGTTGGTCTGAGGCTATAGCAGAAGACATTTGCCCGAGGTGCCAAGCAGTGGGACTGAACCCTCCTAACGATGTGGTTGGGAAGCAGATCTTCTTACCACACAACCGAGCCTTCTTTTAAAATGTCTTGTTCAGTTCTGTGTATATAGGAATACTGTTTACTTTAAAAGTACAGTGTAGGTACTTTAAAAGTACACTGTACTTTAAAAATACAGTGTAGGTAGCTAAGACTGTAGAGTAGAGGAGTAAATATGTAACAGTATTGAATTTAATTCTCTTTATGCCCCAATTCAGATCTTTTAAACCAATGGAATAAGAAACAATTAACTTGTGTAAATACTACTCCATTTCACATCCAGTTTTTTTATTCTTCAATTTATTTTAAACCATCTAACCTTATAATTTAATCTTAATACAGGGCTGGCCAAAAGTTGCCTGACAGTAAATCAAAACCATTTAATTCCAAGATTTATTTATGTTTCACAACTGAATGAATATAATAGAAGCATCTAAATATGAAACATCATGAAAATTGTTCAAACTGAAGTCCTTCTTGAGCGATACATTTTTCCATTCAAGTCAATACAGAATTACAGATAGTGTTTATGGAATTTTGATTTACTGTCAGGTGACTTCTGACCAAATCTTAATATAGGCACAAGGCCTTAGGTGGTGAGCTGGCAGAAACGTTAGCACGCCAGGCAAAATGCTTAGTGGTATTTCGTCTGTCTTTATGTTCTGAGTTCAAATTCCGCCGAAGTCGACTTTGCCTTTCATCCTTTCAGGGTCGATAAATTAAGTACCAGTTGTGTACTGGGGTCGATCTAATTGACTGGCCTGCTCCCTACAAATTTTGGGCATTGTGCCTAGAGTAGAAAAGAATATAGGCACAAGGCATTGGATTTTCATGAGTGAAGTTGTAACTTTTATATCTTTCCCAAGGTTATTAGAAGGATGAGTGAAATAAAATGTCTTAACTAGGAAGAAATTTTAATTTACATTTTATTTATGTATTTAGAAAATAAAGGTAATATTGAAATTGAACAGCAGACTCAGCTTACCTACACAAGGTTCCTTATAATGACAAATATGATGTTGATGATTTCTTACGAAGGTATAACACCAACAAATTTGGTGGGCACGGACCGCTTTACGATGTCTGCTTTACGATGAGTTTGGCCTAGCGACAACAACAGTACTTCATCATCATCGTCATCATCATCATCATTTAATGTCCGCTTTCCATGCTGGCATGGGTTGGACGGTTTGACTGAAAACTGGTAAGCCAGAGAACTGCACCAGGTTCTAATCTGGTTTGGCAAGGTTTCTACAGCTAGATACCCTTCCTAGCACCAACTCCTCCGAGAGTGTAGTGAATGTTTTTTATGTGCCACTGACACAGGTACCATTCACTTGACACCAGCATCAGCCTTGACTACAGTCTCACTTGGCTTGACACATCTACACAAGCAGCATGATATATCACCAAAGGTCGCAATCACCTGTCACTAGCTCCATAAGGCTCATAATAATAATATTATTATATATAGTAGTAATAGCAGTAGTTAGGATTATAGTAAGACCCCCTTCGGTCACAACACAGACCATGGGATTGCACCTAGAAAGTTACCCTCCCAGGCACAAGTCCGGGCAAGGTTGTTTATGGAAGACCAGCAGTCGCCTATGCATACCGGCCTCCCCTCTCCATGCCACCAGTGTTATCCAAGGGAAAGGCAAAGGCTGATACAGTTTGGCACCTGTGATGTTGCAACTCATTTCTACAGCTGAGTGAACTGGAGCAATGTGAAATAAAGTGTCTTGCTCAAGAACACAACATGCAGCCTGGTCCAGGTTTCGAGCTCATAACCTCACGATCGTAAGCTCGACTCTCTAACCACTGAGCCATGCGCCTTCATGAGGATTATAGTAGTAGTAATAATAATCATGTTAACCTTGTGCCTTTTTATGTATGTTTATCCATTGTGGAGATGCAATGACCCAGTGGTTAGTAGACTCATGGTCGTAGGATCATGGTTTCGATTCCCAGACTGGGCATTGTGAGTGTTTATTGAGCAAAAACACCTAAAGATCCATGAGGCTCTGGCAGAGGGTAATGGCAAACCCTGCTGTACTCTTTCACCACAACTTTCTCTCCTGTTTCTGTTGTACCTATTTCTTTACTACCCACAAGGGGCTAAACCCAGAGAGGACAAACAAGGATAGACAAATGGATTAAGTTGATTATATTGACCCCAGTGTGTAACTGGTACTTATTTAATCGACCCCGAAAGGATGAAAGGCAAAGTCGACCTCGGTGGAATTTGAACTCAGAATGTAGCAGCAGACAAAATACCACTAAGCATTTCGCCCAGCGTGCTAGCGATTCTGCCAGCTCGCCGTTTCTGTTGTACCTGTATTTCAAAGGTCCAGCCTTGTCACACTCTGTGAACTTACGTTAAGGGTATATATGTCTGTGGAGTGCTCAGCTACTTGCACGTTAATTTCACGAGCAGGCTGTTCCATTGATCAGATTAACTGGAACCCACATCATAGTAACCGACAGAGTGCTACGTTATGTTCACCCATTAAATGTTTTAGTTCACATTAATTGCTTACATTGATGTCTAAAATCCTTGTCAATCTTAAATACATTTATGGATATTTTCCAAGATATACCTAATCCTTGTTTCCATAAAGGAAACTTTCGATGTATTTCGTAATCCATAAATAATAATTATAAAAATAATAATACTCTTTTACTTGTTTCAGTCATTTGACTGTGACCATGCTGGAGCAACGCCTTTAGTCGAGCAAATCGACCCCAGGACTTACTCTTTGTTAGCCTAGTACTTATTCCATCGGTCTCTTTTGCCAAACCACTAAGTTACGGGGATGTAAACATACCAGCATCGGTTGTCAAACGATGTTGGTGGAACAAACACATACACACACACACATATACATATATACGACGGGCTTCTTTTAGTTTACGTCTACCAAATCTACTCACAAGGCTTTGGTTGGCCTGAAGCTATAGTAGAAGACACTTGCCCAACGTGCCACGTAGTGGGACTGAACCCGAAACCATGTGGTTGGTAAGCAAGCTACTTACCACACAGCCACTCCTACGCATTCAAATTTTAACACAAGGCCTGCAATTCCAAGGAAGGGGTAAGTTGATTACATTGACTTTGGTGTTCAATAGGTGCTTATTTTATTAACCCCAAAAGGATGAAAGGCAAAGTTAGCATTGGTAAAATTTGAACTCAGAACATAAAGATGGACAATGCCACTAAACATCTTGCCCAGGGTGCTAATGATTCTGCCAGCTCGCCACTCTTTGCCTATTTGATAATAATAATTGTGCTAGAGCTTATTCAATAATAATAATAATAATAATGATCCTTTCTGCTAAAGGCACAAGGCCTGAAATTTGCGGGGCGGGGTTAGTCAGTTACACCCACTCCAGTGCTCAGCTGGTACTTATTTTATTGATCCCTAAAGGATGAAAGGCAAAATCGACCTCAGTGGAATTTGAACTTAGAATGTAAAGATAGATGAAATGCCACTTAGTATTTTGCTTAGCATGCTAACAATTCTGCCAGCTTGCCGTCTTAATAATGTAGTAAGAGTAATAATAATAGTAGTAGTAATAATATAATGATGATGATGATAATAATAATAATAATAATAATAGTAATAATAATAATAATAATAATAGTAATAATAATAATAGTAATAATAATGATAATAATAATAATGATAATAATAATAATAATAATAATAGTAATAATAATAATAATAATAATAATATCTACAGTTTTCAATCATACATTCGACCAGCTTTAAAAACTTTGATACCCACAATTGCCTCTGTAAACATCCTTTTTTTTTTCTTCTCTCTAAACACATCACGCTTTTCTTTTTTTGTTTTTGTGGACTTACAAGACCCTAAAACTTTCTATGAAAATCTGACTTTTCTTTGCTTCCTCCCTGAATATTCAAATATAAATGTAAACATATACTTTTTTTATTGTAAAAACACACCTGTTCTTCTAACTGGACATACAAACATCTCTAGAAAAGTCAACTTCAACCTCCACAATATTACCTTACACGAAATATACAAACACTTTTTATTGCAATAACACAAACGCACATGGAAAAAAAAAAAAAAAAAAATGATGATGCTAAGATTCTCTCTGGTCGAACACAACTTCTCTATTCACAAACAATACAGAACAGCCCTTCCTTAATTTTTCTTAAGCCTAATAGTAGTAAACATCTGAACTTTTTTTGACCGATAGGACCGCACCTAAAGAGAAAAAAAAAAAAAAATATCACTGATGGTGATGGTGATGATGGTGATGATGATAATAATGATAGTAGTAGTGCTGATAATCTATCTATCTACACACACACACACACACACTCAAAGAGTTCAACCAACACAAAGAAAGTATTATTTGACAGGCAAGAACTCTAGTGTTGAAGACAGTCAGCCAGCCAACCACCAAGCCAGCCAACGAGACAGACAGACACTACTGTGATGGTGATAATGATAAAAAAACAAAAATAACAATAATAAGATACTGCTGTGACTACACATAAAACAATATCATTGATGATGATGGTGGTGATGGTGATGGTGATGATAATGATGATGGTAATGGTGGTGATAATAACAATAATAAGCCGACTACGGCTGCTATAATGGTACGATTATAATTGTAACGGCAATGATGGCCGTCTCCCCACGAGCCAATCAAAGCTAAAAAATGATAACATTATCGTAGCACCAAAATGTTTTTGGAAACTAAAAGGAAAACTAAATCAGTATACCAAATCGCTTGTCCTATGGTTAATCTGGAAGCGCGTCCCCCAGGGAAGAGCCAGCCTGGGATCGAAAAGTCATCAACTGGCACAAACTCTTCTCCGAATACGGACATGGATGGTCACTTGAACGGGAAATCCCCCAACTCGAGCCCTCCAAGTTCACCACCACAACCACCACAGAAAGAAAAATGTAAGCGGAACAAATGGACCCGAGAAGAGTATAAAGAAGTAATATACGCTTATTACTATGCATTAGGTAGGCCATCTCAAGAGAGACACACCGCAAACTCTTACAGTATATGGAGAACACGGAATCAAGACAGTAGGCCCTATTTGGACGAGAACAAATTAGCAAATGTGAGGAGGGATATCTTTAGAAATAACAGACTCACAGACAGTGAAATAAGCGCGATCAAGCACGCAACAGAAAATGACATAAATATAAGACACAAAGGAAATGAAGAATCAGATGAACAGTATAGCCCGCCACGAGGCTTAATTGAAAGACTGCCATCTGACCAAAGTACGCAAAGGCCTGAAGATACAAGAAATTCTATTGTACCAATTAAAGATAGCCAGGAAAACGAAAAAACAACAGTAACTGAAGATCTCGCATTTGCTGAAGAACACAGAGAGTCTATGGCAGAAATGAGGCAGAAAATCCTGAATACGCTTGAAGTTGTAAGACATACAAGTATGAATGATAGAGAACCGCTTCATAAACTCTCAAATACAAACCAAAATAAAAAACAAATCCAAATTGGCAACTATGTAACAAATGAAATAATACGAGAATTAAAACCTGATTTTACTGAGTTAAATGAAATTATTTACGCTTCTGTTAGGGCAATTGAAACCAGCTGTATGCCCCCGAAAAAACAAAGAAAACAAAACCTGGGAAGAAATCAAACCTGGAGAAGTAAAATTGAAAAAGAGATTGAATTTATGAGAGGGGAAATATCAATATTAAATGAACTAATATGTGGAAATGATGTAAGATCCAGAACAGGAAGAAAGATGAAGAGAAAATTTGGATCCTCACCAAGAGAAGAACTGATATCAATAAAAGAAACGCTGAAACAAAAAGTCCAAGCAAAAGCCCAAAGAATACGAAGATTTGAGAAGAGAACAAGTTTTACAAGCAAAATAAGCTGTTCACATCCAATGCCAAAAAATTCTACAGAGAAATAGGGAAGGAGAAAGTAACCGTTAAAGACCCCCCTCCCATGGAAGAAGTTCAAAACTTTTGGAAAAGGATTTGGAGTGACAAGAAGACGTACAACATAAATGCAGACTGGATTATACAAACTGAAGGATCCTACCAAAATTTACAACAACAAGCATGGGAAGATATCACAATAGCAGACCTAAGAAAGGCACTCACGAAGGCCCATAATTGGAAATCCCCCGGTAAAGATAGGGTGCCGAATTTCTGGCTCGCATCGCTCCCGTGCGCACACGGTAAGCTAGTTCAGCTGCTCAATGGAATTATGAGAGACCCAAAGAAAACACCTGAATGGTTAGCAAGTGGCATTACTTACCTACTCCCAAAGAATAACGAAACCAACCTTCCAAAAAACTATCGGCCTATAACCTTCTATCCACCACGTATAAAATCCTAACATCTATCCTGGCGGAGAAAACATATGCATTCATGGAGAAGAACGATATTTTCCCCATTGAACAAAAAGGGTGCCGCCGAGGCTCTTACGGATGCAAAGATCAACTGCTAATCAATCGTATGATCCTTGAGAACTGTCACAACAAGCGCAGAAATCTCAGCACCGCATGGATTGACAATAAAAAGGCCTTCGACAGTATACCGCATTCATGGATCTTGAGATCGCTGGACATCTTCAAAATTTCCCCTGTGATTTCAAACTTCCTGAAGCACAATATGTCGTTGTGGAATACGAATCTCCAATTATACCACTCTAATGGAGTACTTGCCTCAGAAAATATAAACATCAACTGTGGAATTTTTCAAGGTGACTCACTTTCACCTTTAATATTCTGCATAGCCCTAATACCCCTTACAAGTGAATTAAACAGAACAGGGTATGGGTATAAAATTGCCAATAAAAAATAAGCCATCTATTTTATATGGATGACTTAAAACTTTATGGTAAAGACAATAATGAACTTGAAGGCCTATTGCGCACCGTGAAAGCATTCAGCGATGACATCGGGATGGAGTTTGGACTTGAGAAGTGTGCCAAGGCCACTTTCCAGAAAGGGAAAGTGAAGACCACAAATTCAGTCGTGTTAGATGTTGACACAGTCATAAGAGAGCTTGAGCAAGAACAAACATACAAATATTTAGGGATAAATGAAGGCTCTGGTATTCAGCATGCAAGCATGAAAGAGAAAATCAGGAAGGAATGTTATAGGAGAGTTCGTGCAGTCCTGAAATCTGAACTAAATGCACGTAACAAGGTGTTAGCTATAAATTCCTTAGCAGTTCCAGTTGTTACTTATAGCTACAATGTGTTGAACTGGAATATGAGTGAAGTAAAGAATATAGATAGAAAAATACGCAAGGTGCTGAGTTGTAATAGGATGCACCACTCAAAGGCAGACGTAGATCGCCTTTACCTTCCCAGAGCCCAAGGAGGTCGAGGCCTGATCCAATTTGAACTAGCTTACAAAACAACCACAATTGGACTGGCCAAATATCTCGAAATATCGAATGACTGGATGCTAAAGCTCGTGGAAAATCACGAGAGAAAAGAAGCTTCATTCTATCATCAAGGAAAGCAAAAAATTGCTATTGATCTCGTGCAGGATACCCAAACTGAACAACCCGAGGGAAGTACGGCAACTATTGTTGCAAAGAAGGTGAAAATGATGGCAATGAAAAAGCGCACGAGCAATTGGCTGATAGGTGGGAGGAGAAACCTCTGCACGGCAAATATGTGACCCGCAGCAAACAAGCTGATGTTGACCAGAAGCAAACCCATCAGTGGCTGCGGAGCTCAGGGCTAAAAGCAGAGAGCGAAGGTTTCATCCTGGCTGCTCAAGACCAAAGCCTATTAACCCGGAACTACCAGGCCAATGTGATGAAAAATGGCGCAGACCCAAAATGCCGATTCTGTAACGACATGATTGAAACAGTGGACCACCTAATCTCTGGATGTAAAGTCTTAGCACCAGTGGAGTATAAATTAAGACATGACAGAGTTGGCCAATATCTCCACTGGCTAATAAGTCGGCATTACAATATCAAAACTGCCGACAAGTGGTATAATCACCACCCTGAGGCTGTAACTGAAGGAGAAAATGTAACCATTCTGTGGGACCTTCCAGTACATACAGACCGAACCATCAAGGCCAATAAACCAGATATTGTTGTGAAAGACCAAAACAATAAAGTTTGCTTATTGATCGACATGAGCATCCCCTGTGATCATAATATCTCAGCGAAAGAGTTTGACAAGCTCAGAAAATATAAAGACCTACTCATTGAAATTGAGAAAATGTGGCATCTCAAGGCGGTTACAATACCAGTGATCGTAGGAGCACTAGGAATGATCAAGAAGGGAACCGAAAATTATATGAGAATGATCCCTGGCTTACCATCCCTGCAAGAAGTGCAAAAGATTGTCTTAACTGGTACATCACATGTATTGAGAAGAGCATTGTCGATGTGAGAACTGTTGCTGCTCATGTATTTTAATTTAACTTTAAAAAAAAAAAAAAAAAATGAACGAACTACTGAGTTTGGTTTAATGGCCTACCAATATACACTATGAGTTTCTTTGCCCTAGGAGTCGGGAAGACACTCGGCAAGAAATGGAAGAAAATTTGAAAGAAAAAAGAAAGTAATAATAATAATAATAATAATAATAATAATAATAAGAGTAGCCCTGATGCAGTACCAGGCAGTGGCTCTCATGGCTTCTGATCTTAACTGACTGGAAGTGTTATCATGTACATTGTTTTGTCTTGGTATAAAAGATGGGCTACAGCAAATATTCTGCTCAATACCACAGGTTTGCTTGTCAGTTGTTTGACCTTAACCAGTTGAGCATGTCCCTTAGTGGCTGACGATATGTGCATCTCTGATCACGAGCAGAAGTAGTGGGGGGTGCATCATAGCCATGTGTTGAGAGGGATTCTTTGAGATTTGAATAATTCACCCCTGGAAACATGGGTGTTTCATTCATCATCCTTAAATAAATTTTATTCCAGGGACCTTATGAGCAGAACGGGCTATACGACCTGCAGAAAATTCTAACTGGGCCCCACTTGCAAGGTTATACACTGTTTATCTTGATATGAGATCACCATGTCATGCACATATGGTTGTGATGCATGTGCCTGGTGTACCCTTATCAGATGGGTAGTCATGATGGGTATATTGGGCTTTGTATATTTGTACCCCAGTGTCACTTTGATGGCATGCATTGCTCTCTCACTCAATAATAATAATAATAATAATAATAATAATAATAATAATAATAATGAAGTGATAATATGCATACATTTGTTTGTTTGTATTTTTGCAGATAATCATACCAAATATTTATTGGCGACCTGTGGCCAAGACGCATTACTAAAACTTTGGGAAATTGTGTCAGCTGATATGACAAGTAAGTACTGCTAAGCAACGAGTGTATTTATTTGACTTTGAGTAATGCTCAGCTGGCGTAATTAATTTAACTGTTGTTACCATGGCAAAAAATCTTGACTTTAGAACGATTTTGGTGTTGTTCAAACATTGCATTTTGTTCATTGGAGTGGGGTTTTTTTGTTGTTGTTGTTGGTTAAGAAAGTTAAACAGAGTGAACAAATAATTCAGAAATGTGTCCAGGTGAAAGCTATGCTTATCATGTAACTAAAGCCTTGTGAGTGGATTTGGTAGACAGAAACTGAAAGAAGCCCGTCGTATATATATATATATATATATATGTGCGTGTGTGTTTGTGTGTCTGTGTTTGTCCCCCTAGCATTGCTTGACAACCGATGCTGGTGTGTTTATGTCCCCGTCACTTAGCGGTTCGACAAAAGAGACCGATAGAAGAAGTAATGGGCTTACAAAGAATAAGTCCCAGAGTCAAGTTGCTCGATTAAAGGTGGTGCTCCAGCATGGCCGCAGTCAAATGACTGAAACAAGTAAAAGAGTATAAAAGAGAGTAAAGAGTACACACACACACACACACACACACACACACACACACACACACAACACACACACACACAGGTGCGTAGTTATGTACTTTACTTTGTAACAGTGTGGCTTTGGGTTCAGTCCCACCTTTGGCAAGTGTTTTTTATTATAGCTCTGGGCCAACCAAAATCTTGTGAGTGGGTATGATTGATAGAAACTAAAATAAGTCTGTTCTATGTATATATATATATATATATATATTCATGTATAATCAAAATAAGTAACAAGGATTAAATCACCCCATTTTGAATTATATGGATAATACCATACTAAATTCTGGTGCCTTTACTTAAGTACCGTATTCATCTGAATCTATATATATATATATATATATATATATATATTATATATATATTATATATGATGTAGGATAGTTGTACAACAATGCACCAATATTACTAGAAATAGCAGTTGATAATATATGACGCTATAGTTAAGCTTCACTGTATATATATATATATATATATATATATATATATATTATATATATATGATGATGATGATGATGAAGGTCGGCAATGGTCTTCCTCGGTTCACGAGTGGATGGCTATATCATCATATATATATATATATATATATATATATATATATATAGGCGCAGGAGTGGCTGTGTGGTAAGTAGCTTGCTAACCAACCACATGGTTCTGGGTTCAGTCCCACTGCGTGGCATCTTGGGCAAGTGTCTTCTGCTATAGCCTCGGGCCGACCAATGCCTTGTGAGTGGATTTGGTAGACGGAAACTGAAAGAAGCCTGTCGTATATATGTATATATATATATATGTGTGTGTGTGTTTGTCCCCCTAGCATTGCTTGACAACCGATGCTGGTGTGTTTACGTCCCCGTCACTTAGCGGTTCGGCAAAAGAGACCGATAGAATAA
This sequence comes from Octopus sinensis, assembly GCF_006345805.1. Classification (NCBI taxonomy): domain Eukaryota; kingdom Metazoa; phylum Mollusca; class Cephalopoda; order Octopoda; family Octopodidae; genus Octopus; species Octopus sinensis. The sequence goes on along the minus strand of NC_043013.1, from coordinate 43,596,257 downwards.
GTACTGGGCTTACAAAGAATAAGTCCCAGGGTCGATTTGCTTGACTAAAGACGGTGCTCCAGCATGGCCGCAGTCAAATGACTGAAACAAGTAAAAAAAAAAAAATATATATATATATATATATGCTGGCAAAGATGTTTGCAGGTAGCGAACATAAAAATTTTTTACCTATAAGAAGAATATTAAATAAATGTACAACCCAGATGTGGATAATCTAGGACCTAGGTTTCGAACTTTTCAAATTATGTTTGTTAATGTAATGTATACTTTAACCTGATGGTGCTTTGTTTTACTGGGAAGCAATACTACTGGATTGCACTATTCAATAATCATATATACATACATACATACATACATATATATATATATATATATATATATTATATATAAAATGAGATAGGGGTTGAAAATTCAACCCACCATGGGATAACATATATCCAATATACTGCTAGATAGGTACCCAACAAGACTAATACATAGATGTTAAAAATTGCCAAACAATCAGTTCATCTATTGTATTATATGGGTAAAGGTAATAATATTACCGTAAATTAATACTACAAAATTAGAAAATGGAGAAACATACTTAAATCAATAAAACATCAACTATCAGATGATACCCAATCAATACTTTATTACACCATTACATATCAGTAAAGGCATTATACAAATTATACAGTAAATGTAAATAGACAAAGAGATATAAGTATAAAATTTCAAATATAATATGTAATTAAATCATATCTGACAGCTGTTTCGGCAGCAAGGGCAGTCATACCTCATTTAACCTATAAGCCATAAAGGCAGGTATAAATGAGGCATTAACAAGGATGCCCCGCGGCCTCTTCAGAGAATTAAATTTGTTATAATTGTGAAAAAATTGGAAAAAATTGTATATGGAAAAATAATTTTTTCACAATTATAACAAATTTAATTCTCTGAAGAGGCCGTGGGGCATCCTTGTTAATGCCTCATTTATACCTGCCTTTATGGCTTATAGGTTAAATGAGGTATGACTGCCCTTGCTGCCGAAACAGCTGTCAGATATGATTTAATTACATATTATATTTGAAATTTTATACTTATATCTCTTTGTCTATTTACATTTACTGTATAATTTGTATAATGCCTTTACTGATATGTAATGGTGTAATAAAGTATTGATTGGGTATCATCTGATAGTTGATGTTTTATTGATTTAAGTATGTTTCTCCATTTTCTAATTTTGTAGTTATATATGTATATATATATATATATATATATATATATATGTATATTTTCTTTTACTCTTCTACTTGTTTCAGTCATTTGACTGTGGCCATGCTGGAGCACTGCCTTTAGTCGAGCACATCGACCCCAGGACTTATTCTTTATAGGCCTAGTACTTATTCTATTGGTCTCTTTGGCCGAATCACTAAGTTATGGCAATGTAAATACACCACCATCGGTTGTCAAGCAATATTGGACAGACAAACACAGACACACAAACGTACACACACACAGACAGACAGACACACACACACACACATACACATATATATATATATATATACGACGGGCTTCTTTCAGTTTCCATCTACCAAATCCACTCACAAGGCTTTGGTTGGCCTGAGGCTGTAGTAGAAGACACTTGCCCAAGGTGCCACGCAGTGGGACTGAACCTGGAATCATGTAGTTCGTATGCAAGCTACTTACCATACAGCCACTCCTACGCCTATATATATATATATATATATATAGGAAAAAAGCAACAAGAATGGATTAAAATCTCGGTACGATCGTTTCGTACGAGGACATCTTTAATAAGCTACAAAAAATGCAGTGAATACAGATGGCTAGTACTCAAACATCAGAGAATTCCCAAACATCAAAAGGGGTAGATACAAAAGAGGTTGTAAGATTTTTCTTTCCTTTCTAATGACCTCTTTGTAACCTGACAATCTATTAATAGTAACATTTATAAATAAAGAAATAAATTGTTGACCTCAGTTCGAATTTTGTTCTAAACAAACTTAGACTTTTTTGTTAGTATCAACTTGTGCCCATCCCCTTAGCTTCCCCTTTCCTTTCTCTTTGACAGCTTAAATAGCAGTAACTGATTAAATTTCTACCTCCTTCCTCCTCTTTCTGTGATTCTTGATAAATTCATTAACAACCTGAACCGCTACAATATAAGACTGTCATTTTGCTTCTCATTCGGATTCCCTGATATTTTTCGCATGATTGTACCCTAAATCTCTCCACAAAACTGGATTATGAACTATAAGGACATACACATATTTTGTAAGTTCAAGACTTTTTCATCGGATCTCCAAAAAATCGAACTTATCTGCGATTCTTGTAGATTTCAATAACAATCTGTTCCTCTACACGATATGACAGTCACTATGCTTTTACTCAGACTTTCCTCTACATGATATGGCAGTCACTTTGCCTCTTACTCGGATTTTCAGAAATTTTGCATGACTGTATCCGAAAATTTCTTCACACAACTTGATCAAATATTCAATATGAACTATATGTAGACATGCATAAATTCTATAGATTTAAAACCTTTCATCGGATCTCCATGAATCGAACTTTCTTCAATGCAGCTAATCTTACAACCTCTTTTGTATCTACCCCTTTTGATGTTTGGGAATTCTCTGATGTTTTTTCGGCTGACGAGTACGAGCCATCTGTATTCACTGCATTTTTTGTAGCTTATTAAAGATGTCCTCATACGAAACGATCGTACCGAGATTTTAATCCATTCTTGTTGCTTTTTTCCTATTTGTAATCACCCCACTTGTCGTATGGTTAACACCATATAGATTTCCGGTGCATCCTAGTTAAGGACCATATTCATGTGAATTCTTTAGAATTCACTAGAATCTCAATTACTTAACCGTATATATATATATCATCATCATTTAGCGTCCGTTTTCCATGCTAGCATGGGTTGGACAGTTCAACTGGGGTCTGTGAAGCTGGAAGGCTTCATCAGGCCCAGTCAGATCTGGCAGTGTTTCTACGGCTAAATGCCCTTCTTAACGCCAACCACTCCGTGAGTGTAGTGGGTGCTTTTTACATGCCACCCGCACAGGTGCCAGACAGAGCTGGCAAACGGCCACGAACGGATGGTGCTTTTACGTGTCACCGGGACGGGGACCAGGCGAGGCTGGCAACGGACACGAACGGATGGTGCTTTTACGTGCCACCGACACGGAGGCTAGATGGGGCGGCGCCGGCAACGACCACGATCGGATGGTTCGCTTAACCACAGCTGCAATTCCCACTGATGTTGATCGACCTCAATTTGGTTCTGCTTTCTGATATATGAATTGATTTGGTTTGATTTTGATTTTGACTGTTCTCACTGGTCTTGCCGGGTCTTCTCACACGCAGCATACTTCCATAGGTCTCGGTCTCTGGTCATTTCCTTGGTGAGACCTAAAGTTCGAAGGTCGTGCTTCACCACCTCGACCCAGGTTTTCCTGGGTCTACCTCTTCCACAGGTCCCCTCAACTGCCAGGGTGTGGCACTTTCGCACACACACACATATATATATATATATATATATATATCATTGTTAATATCCATTTTGTACATGTACAAGTCTGTGTGCACACACACACACACACACACATTTATGTCATCATCATCATCATTTTTAACATCTAAATTTCCATGTTTGCATGGGTCAGAAAAAATTTGTTGAGACAAATTTGCTGTGGCTGGATGCCCTTCCTGTTGTCAACCCTTACACATATACTAGACTACTCTAGCATGACACTAGTAATTTACAAATGTCAGAGCCTTGTACCTACTCTCATTTTATATGTAAACTACTCTACTTTGGAGTGACACAAGAATCATGAATTCATTCCAGTTCTAATGTTTCTGCCTTTCATGTTTTACCTTCCAGGTGTACAAGTTAACAATAAATTTGTCCTTACTGGACACAAAGCACCTGTCTCTGTTTGTTGTTTTGCTCATCATAAAAACCTGCTGGCTTCGGGGTAAGTACATTACTCTTTTAATCTTTTACCTGTTTCAGTCATTTGACTGTGGCCATGCTGGAGCACTGCCTTTAGTCGAGCAAATCAACCCCCAGGACTTATTCTTTGTAAGCCTAGTACTTATTCTATCAGTCTCTTTTGCCGAACCGCTAAGTTATGGGGATGTAAACACACCAGCATCGGTTGTCAAGCGATGTTGGGGGGACAAACACAGACACACAAACACATACACACACACATACATATATATATATATACATATATATCTTCACTTCCTTCCTGAGCGTCAAATAATACTTTAATTGTTCCACGTCCTCGCGTTGCCGTGTTTTTTTCTGTGTTTTCTTGTTTGGATTAACTATATATATATATATATATATATATTTACACATACACATATACACATACATATATACGACGAGCTTTTTTCAGTTTCCGTCTACTAAATCCATTCACAAGGCTTTGGTTGACCTGAGGCTATAGTAGAAGACACTTGCCAAAGGTGCCACACAGTGGAGCTGAACCCGGAACCATGTGGTTTGTAAGCAATCTACTTACCACAGTAAGACCAGTGGATTAGCAGAATTGATAGAGTGACAAGTGTGAGCCCTGTGAGTCAGAGTTGTTGTTCCAGTACATCTTCAGAGGCAACACCTTTTCCATTTTGTCTGCTGGGATCATGAGGTGGTTTGAGTTACAGGAATCTGTATGTTCGACTTCTTAATATAAAGTTAGAAGAATAGGTATAAAAGACAAGTTTGTAAAAGTGGTAACTAGTTGTTGTTGCTATTGTTTCTGCCTAATAAATTACTCACATGTACCAAGAGCCATGGAATAATCATTAAATGTTTCCCACTCAACAAAACGAACTCTTTCCATGTTAATTATTACAGGAAATAGCAATAATAGCCAGAACAATGGAAATAATCTTTTCTACTGTAAGCACTTGGCCTGAAACTTTTGGGAAGGGAGTTAGTCAATTAAGTTGACCCCCAGTGCATAGCTGGTACTTATTTCATTGACCCCAAAAGGATGAAAGGCAAAGTCAGTCTCAGTGGAATTTGAACTCAGAACATAAAGACAGATGAAATGCCACTAAGGAGTTTGCTTGACGTGCTAACAATTCTGCCAACTCACCATCTTGGGACAATGGAAATAATAGGAAAGACAATAAGAATGACTTCAAATTTTGACCCAAGGTCAGCAATTTCGGGGGTGGGGCTAAGTCAACTACATCAACCCCAGTGATCAACTGGTACTTATTTTATCGATTCCTAAAGGATGAAAGGTAAAGTAAACTTCAGCAGAGCAGAATTTGAATTCAGACCATGAAAATGGATGGAAAGCTGCTAAGCATTTTGCCTGGCATGATAACAATTCTGCCAGCTCGCAGCCTTAAGACAAAGAAAATAATAAGAAAGACAATAACAATATCAAAAGGAACTGTAGCAGGAGAAATTGATTTGTAAACAATATTATGAAATGTTGGAGTCAGCAGTTGTAGCAATAAAAATTTGTTGTTTTAACGGCAAGTTGTAAGATGTGAAAGATGGACAATGCATGAAGTTTTAAGAAAGTATTTATTTACCGTCACGTTACAAATACCTTGCCTTGACGGGCAGGTTATGATAAATCCAAAAGCATGTGAAGTAAAGTTTGTATCCTCTTCATTGTTTAGTAGTAATTACGGAAAGAGATAGAATGATGTTGTAAGAGAACAGAATTAGAGCTAGTGAGAGTTGTAGGGTGTGGGAACGTTGTCTCACAGTTGCTGACAGTAAACTTCATTTCTTTCTCTGACTGGGTGGTTTTTTTTTATATTATTACCTGGCCCATGAGTGCCTTTAGCAGAGCCCACTGTTTTGAACACATTTGGGCCAGGTCTTCATTGTGTTTGAGGAGAACTTCCTCTCTAGAAGTTATCCTTGGTCTTAAAGATCCTCGAAAGGTCACAGGCATAGTCCTTCCTTCTCAAACAGAGCTATCATAAAAATAACAGACAGATCTCTAAAATCAGTGCTCCACTTTAATCATCACCATTACCACCACCCTCTGCATCATCATTGCCATCATCCTCATCATCATCATCATCACCACTACCACCATCATTATCATCATAATCATCATCATCATTGTCATTGTCCTTTTATGTTCATCTTCCATGTTGGCATGGGGTGGGTGATTTGATCAGGTCCAGCGAACCTGAGGACTGCATCATGCCTTGAAAACTAAGGTGATATGGGGCTTCATGTAACTTTCCTTTGAATTCCATTAGTAAAGTGGGCCTACAATTATTTTGTCTCTTTTTCTCTTTTATGTTTTCAGATCCTTTGATAAAACTATAAGACTTTGGGACCCTGTAAGTTACCATTTATTTCTTCAAATTCCAAAATACAGTATTTTGTTAGAGTCTGTTATTATTATTATTATTTAGCCTCAGGTTAGGCAACATTCGGTAGACTTGTGATCTAAGACATTCCATTCATACCCAACCCATCTGGTTGTATTGTTTCTGTGTATATGAATGGTTGTATTGGTTTGGTGTATATAAACCATAGTGCAGATGTGTATAAATGCCTGTGAAGGTTCTGTGCCTGTAAACAGTTACTCTTTTACTTGTTTCAATCATCTGACTATGGCCATGCTGGAGCACTGCCTTTAATCAAGCAAATCGACCCCATGACTTATTCTTTGTAAGTCTAGTACTTATTTTATCAGTCTCACTTGCCGAACTGCTAAGTTACGGGGTTGTAAACACACCAGCATTGGTTGTCAGGCGATGTTGGAGGGACAAACACAGACACACAAACAAACACACACACATATACATATATATGTATATACATATATACGACGGGCTTCTTTCAGTTTCTGTCTACCAAATCCACTCACAAGGCTTTGGTCGGCCCGAGGCTATAGTAGAAGACACTTGCCCAAGGTGCCACGCAGTGGGACTGAACCCGGAACCATGTGGTTGGTAATCAAGCTACTTACCACACAGCCACTCCTACGCCTATAGTTGTATAGGAGTGAAGGCATATGGCTCAGTGGTTAAGGTATTCAGTTTTCTCTCATAAGGTTCTGATTCTGGTTCCCAGTATTGCATTGTATCCATGAGCAAGACACTTTATTTCATGTTGCTTCAGTTGTGTCTGTAATTCAAAGGGCCGGCCTTTTTCCTGAGAACTACATTAAGAGTACACATATCTGTAGAGTTCACATAAATTTCACAAGCTGGCTGTTCTGTTTATCAGACCAACCGGAACACTTGTCACCATAACCGATGAAGTGCCAGTTGTGTAGGTTCGGTGATTATAAATACATTTGTATGTTGTGTATATTTATAAATGGTTGTTTACATTCTGACATATAACTAATTGAATAGGTCCTCTGTGTATATAAATAGTTGTATAGGTTCTATGTATGTAATTAGTTGTCTGGGTTCTGCGTTTATAAATGGTTTCACAGGGTCTATGTATATAAATTTTTAGGTATAAATTTATTTTGTTTACTGGAGAATAACTACAGGCACTCTATTGTTTATGATGATGAGGGTTCTAGTTCATCTGATCAACTGAATAACCCACTCATAAAATTAACGTGCAAGTGGCTGAGTACTCCACAGACATACTCTTTTACTCTTTTACTTGTTTCAGTCATTTGACTGTGGCCATGATGGAGCACCGCCTTTAGTCGAGCAAATCGACCCCGGGACTTATTCTTTGTAAGCCCAGTACTTATTCTATCGATCTCTTTTGCTGAACCGCTAAGTGACGGGGACGTAAACACACCAGCATCGGTTGTCAAGCAATGCTAGAGGGACAAACACAGACACACAAACATATACACACACACATACATATATATATATACATACATATATACGACGGGCTTCTTTCAGTTTCTGTCTACCAAATCCACTCACAAGGCTTTGGTCGGCCCGAGGCTATAGCAGAAGACACTTGCCCAAGATGCCACGCAGTGGGACTGAACCGAGAACCATGTGGCTGGTTAGCAAGCTACTTACCACACAGCCACTCCTGCGCCTATATATCTGTAACATAGTCCTCAGAGAGATTCAGCATGACACAGAATGTGACGAGGCTGGCCCTTTAAAATACAGGTACCATTCGTTTTGAGTGGACTGGAGCAACATGAACTACAAATTTGCGAATAAATACATTTGTATAATGCATCTGATTCCTGGATGATGTTGTGAGATAAGAGAAAAGCTGATTGAGATGACTTCATTATTTATATTGTTTGTCTTCCATATTTCAGTCGGAAGGGCTGTGTATTCAAATACTTACCAGTCACACAAGGTAAGGTTTGCTTTCTTTCTCTTACTACCGACGGCATCTTCATCATCATCATTGTTATATCATAGTCTGGAGGCGCAATGGCCCAGTGGTTAGGGCAGCGGACTCGCGGTCGTAGGATCGCGGTTTCGATTCCCAGACCGGGCGTTACGAGTGTTTATTGAGCAAAAACACCTGAAGCTCCACGAGGCTCCGGCAGGGATGGTGGTGATCCCTGCTGTACTCTTTCACCACAACTTTCTCTCACTCTTACTTCCTGTGTCTGTTGTACCTGTACTTCAAAGGGCTGGCCTTGTCACTCTCTGTGTCACGCTGAATATCCCCGAGAACTACGTTAAGGGTACACATGTCTGTGGAGTGCTCAGCCACTTACACGTTAATTTCATGAGCAGGCTGTTCCGTTGATCGGATCAACCGGAACCCTCGTCGTCGTAACCGATGGAGTGCTTCCACAAACAATATCATAGTCATCTTCATTGTTATTGTCATGATGATGATTTATTTTATCATTATTGTTATTTTATTCATGAATATCAAATCAGCACAGTCACAGCTTTTATCATCACTGTCATATAACTTATTTTTGTTGTTATATTATCACATTAAACATTGTATTATCTGGGTAATATCATTATGTTTTTTTTTTTTTTGTTGTCATTATTATCAACCTTTTGCTGTCATCATGAAAATTATTGCTGTTGTCACTGCCGCTCACTGCTATCATTCAGGTTGTTGTCATAGTGGAAGTTAACCCTTTAGTGTTCAGATTATTCTATCAAATGTGATGTTTGTTTATTTATATTGTTTTGAATTAATCATGTATTATCTTGTAGTTTAGAGATTTCAGTGATGTGATTTTTTTAGTTTTAGAACAGCATGGTAGGGCTGAGGTGAGAGGCGAGCTCTGGTCAGTTTCAATATAAAACAGGCTGAATATTTTGGCCAGATATGGCCGGTTTGAATGCTAAAGGGTTAAAAAAGTTTATGCTGTCTGTTCTTTGTATTTTCCTTTGCTTGGCTTAAGCAGTTACATGATTTAAATCTTGTCAAACTACAATAAACTTTTTACATTATACAATACCTATTTCTTTACTACCCACAAGGGGCTAAACACAGAGAGAACAAAAACAAAAGACAGACAAACGGATTAAGTCGATTATATCGACCCCAGTGCATAACTGGTACTTAATTTATCGACCCCGAAAGGATGAAAGGCAAAGTCGACCTCGGTGGAATTTAAACTCAGAACGTAGCGACAGACGAAATACCTATTTCTTTACTACCCACAAGGGGCTAAGCACAGAGAGGACAAACAAAAGACAGACAAACAGATTAAGTCGATTATATCGACCCCAGTACATAACTGGTACTTAATTTATCGACCCCGAAAGGATGAAAGGCAAAGTCGACCTCGGTGGAATTTAAACTCAGAACGTAGCGACAGACGAAATACCTATTTCTTTACTACCCACAAGGGGCTAAGCACAGAGAGGACAAACAAAAGACAGACAAACAGATTAAGTCGATTATATCGACCCCAGTACATAACTGGTACTTAATTTATCGACCCCGAAAGGATGAAAGGCAAAGTCGACCTCGGCAGAATTTGAACTCAGAACGTAACGGCAGACGAAATACAGCTACACATTTCGCTTGGCGTGCTAATGTTTCTGCCAGCTCGCCGCCTTTGGCAGACGAAATGCCTATTTCTTTACGACTCACAAGGGGCTAAACACAGAGAGGACAAAAACAAGGACAAACGGATTAAGTCGATTATATCGACCCCAGTGCATAACTGGTACTTAATTTAGTGACCCCGAAAGGATGAAAGGCAAAGTCGACCTCGGCGGAATTTGAACTGAGAACGTAATGGCAGACGAAATACGGCTACGCATTTCGCCCGGCGTGCTAACGTTTCTGCCAGCTTGCCGCCTTATACAATATACGATGCCACACAACACTGTGCCCTACATTACACTGTGGTGATGTCATACAGCAAAATATTGTACTGTATTCAGTAGTACACACCTCTGCTCTCTGCATCACACTACAAAACTTCATACACCATTCTTCACCATACTTCACTATACAACCTATATATAAATACACACACACATGCACACACACACACACACACACACACATATGCACACACACACACACATTTCACCATGACGAAGCACCCACACACAGTTATTGGTGTGCAGCATTCAACTATATAATAATTATAAAGAATAATGGTTTTTGAATACAAACTCAACCACTTAAAGAGCTGGTATGCAGTGCTGAAACAAATGTTGTGATCTACTACTAAAGCCTGTTGTTCTCCATCTCCTCATGTTTTATTATCTTTATACATGTGTGTGTGTGCTTTTTATTTTACGTCCATTTCTTCCTGTTAGTATGGGTTAGAAGTTTATATTTATTGAGACACTATACTCATCTATGCTAATGAAAGGCATGCCTCTGGCCACTCAGGGATATTTCTCTTTGCTCATTTTTATTCCTGTTTTGTAAAGTACCTAGGCCATAGATGTGTACTACCTTTTTTTTTTTATATATATATCTGTGTCTTGTCTGCTAAAGATAAGAGAGGACAATTGCTATGCTGATGATGCTTATTAAGGCAGAAACATATTTTCTCATCTGCAGTCATCTTCTTGTCTCCAGATAATGAAATACTTTTCCTTATTGGCACGTCAATTTTGGAGAAATTCTTTATTCTCGAGACAATCTCTTTTTCTCATTTGTAGTTGATATCAATTTGTACTAAGTGATTATTCTACCTTTTCTGGGAGCAGGGATAATTTCAGTAAATCAAGATCCTATCTTGTATAGTATTTAACACATCTTTATTTGTCCTTGTATGTATCTGTGCATGTGTGTCTCTCTCTCTCTCCTTCTGTCTGTCTCTGCCTGCCTGCCTGTCTGTCTCTGTTTCTCTCTCTCTCTCTCTCTCTCTCTCTCTCTCTCTCTCTCTATATATATATATATATATATATATATATATATATATATGAATTAAAGTGCATTATTTATGGGATGACCCAATATATATATATATACTACTAATATAGGATAAAATTTTTTTCAGAAAATATTTCATCAAAAGTGGCAGCACATTAAAATACCTATAAAGGTTAAAATTATAAACAGCTTATTATAAACAATTTATTTCTTATCGTATTTTCTACTGAAGAGGGGAAAATCCATAGGATTAATCCCGAAATTGATTCAATATAGAAATAACGAACTTTTAAAAACAAATTCTCTTAGCTTGCTTTCCTCAATTTCAGCTTTCCTTGACGTGTATTTATAGTGAATGTATAATGAAATGTAGAAATTGACGACTTAAAGTCTGTTCTCACCATATTGGCATTGAAATAATTCTTCTATTCCCCTTGTTTATAAGTTATATATATATATCAAAATTAATCAGCCGAAATTGCGAAGATGATCCGGTTCTTGACTGAAGATCGAAGGCTTCGAATGTCCCGTCCGTTTTTTTGTATTGTCTTCTGTTTTGCGTTCTTGTCCCAGTTTGTGTTTTTTTTACATTTATCCTATATATATATATATATATATATACACACACATTATATATATATATATATATATATATATCTATATATATATATATATATATACACACACATTATATATATATATATATATATATATATATATATATATATATATATATATATATATATATATATATATATATATATATATAGATAGATATATATACACACACACACACACACACACACATATATACATATATTTATACATTCACCCTTCAACTAAACGTCATGCTCATCCTATATTCTCTTTTCCCAGGTATGTGACATGCTGTGCTTTTTCTTTGGATGACACTCACCTAGCATCTGGATCCAATGATAAGACAATTAAAGTGTGGATCATGGGAGGCAACGGTTAGGAGTTATTTATTAATTCTTTTCACCAAAATACATCAAATACTTGGCAATTTCTTATTGCATTGCTTTCAAAATTGGTTAAAACCTGTGTCTCTGTGTACTGTTTATGTATCCAAACATGGATATAAGTGTTTATATGAATTTATATCTGTCTGTATGGCTGTCCGTCTGTCTGTCTGTCTGCCCGTCTGTCTGTTGGTTCATCTGTATGTTCGTTCATCTGTCCATCCATCTGTCTGTGTTTATCTGTCCATCCATCTGTCCGTCTGTTCATCTTTCCATCTATCTTTGTATTCATCTTTTTACCTTTATCTGTCTACCCTCTTACCAACCAACCAACCTACTTACCTACCAACCTACTTACCCATCTACCTACCTACCTACCTACATACCTACCTACCTACCTACCTACCGACCTACCTATCTACTTACCTACCTATATATCTACCCACCTACCTACTCACTAGTGGTTGGCATTAGGAAGGACATCTAGCCATAAAAACCATGCCAAATTCAACCTTGCCGGTGCTGTTGCAACATAAAAAGTCACTCAGTCCACTCTGTAAGGTGGTTGCCATTAGGAAAGGCATCCAGCTGTAAAAACCATGCCAAAACTGACAGTGAAGTCTGATGCAATCTTCTGGCTTGTCAGCTCCTGTCAAACCATCCAACCCATGCCAGCATGGAAAATTGATGTTAAATGATGATGATGATGTAACTTGCCTGTAGGTCTTGTGTACCTACAGTTGAACCTCAGAGTAGTAAGAGATTGACTCAACAAAAAAAAATATATTATTAATCTCTGCTATGGTATTGAGTACTCTATTTTTCTGCAACAGTTAGCACTCAACATGTATGTATGTATATATATATATATGACTGGCATCTGTAGCGGTGGAGCATTAAAAGCACCATTTGAGTGTGGCCATATATATACATATATACACTGGTCTTCTTTCAGTTTCTGTTTGCCAAATCCACTCACAAGGCTTTGGTCGGCCCGAGGCTATAGTAGAAGACACTTACCCAAGATGCCACACAGTGGGACTGAACCCAGAACCATGTGGTTGGTAGGCAAGCTACTTACCACACAGCCACTCCTGCACCTAATATATTAATTTTTTTTCTTTCCCTATCATGATTATCAACATTTAACACCTGTTTTCCATGCTGGCAGGGTTGGATGGCTTGATAGGAACTGGCTAGGCCAGGATCTGCACCAGGGCCTGTAGTCTGTTTTAGCTTGGTTTCTATGGCTTGATGCATTTCTTAATGCCAACCACTTTACAGAGTGTACTGGGTACTTTTTACATAGCACCATCAGCAGTGCTTTTTATAAATTCATCAAAACTATTACAAATAAAATATTATTTTCATTTTCCTCCGACAGAAAGAATTCCACCTCACACACACATAATTAAAACTGCTGAGTATTAAATATTAATTTCTCTTCCAGAACCTTCTCCAGATGTCAGTAATGTCAGTAGCGCAGCCTCTCAGACATTTCCTTTCCCAACAAAAATTTCTGTCAATTCTGCAAACCTAGAGCAGCAGAAACCAGTTTGCAAATGGTCTGTCGATGATGTGTGTAACTGGCTTGAAAAGTCTGGATTAAACGAGATTACTGAAATATTCAGAAAACATGCCATTGATGGGCATGAACTGTTAATGCTGTCAGATGATGTCATTGAGAAACAACTGGGAATAGGTAAGAAATTATTGTCTTATTCAAAAAAGTCTGAAGGAAATTTGGGTTGTTATTTCTAGCAGGTTGAAATACCATATAGGACAGGTATAGGCAGTCTTTGTCAAGAAGCAGGCTACATGAGACATGGCTCATCATCAGGTGGGCTGCATTGCTAAAAAGATTCAAGGTAAATTTTTTGTTAGGTATTCTATTCAGCAGTGGAGGCACGTGGCTTAGTGGTTAGGGTGTCGGCATCACGATCGTAAGATTGTGGTTTCAATTCCTGAACCGGGCGACACGTTGTGTTCTTGAGCAAAACACTTCATTTTCATGTTGCTCCAGTCCATTCAGCTGGCAAAAAATGAGTAACGCTACGATGGACTGGTGTCCCATCCAGCTGGGGAACACATATGCCATAGAAACTGGGAAACCAGGCCCATGAGCCTGGTTAGGCTTTAAAAGTGCGCATTTATTTTTTTATTATTATTCTATTCAGAAGGTCTCACAGGCTGCAATTTGCCCATGGCTGGTGTAGAACCTCCTCCGGTTACTTGTCCAAATTATGATGGTTATTATTGTTTAGCCCTAGGTATTACCTGATCAAGCAGCCCTATGATTAAAGATGTTCAAGCTGTAACCATTCTGTGGTTTTTTGAGATGCAATACCTTTATGACTGTAAAGGCATATGGCTTAGTGGTTAGGGTGTTAAGCTTATGATCACAAGGTCGTGAGTTCGATACCTGGCAGCGTATTGTCTATTTTTTATTTTTTTTAAATTTTATTTTATCTAGTTTCAGCTCACAAGCTGTGGCCATGCTGGGGCACCGCCATTTGGGCAAGATACTTTATTTCACATTGCTCCAGTTCACTCAGCTGGCAAAAATGAGTTGCATCGGTAATTCATCAGGCCAACCTTGTCACATTCTGTGTCAAGCTGGATCTCTCTGAGAACTGTGTTACAGTTATGTGCATCTGTGGAATACTCAGCCACTTGCATGTTAATTTCATGAGCAGGTTATTTCATTGATTGGAACAACTGTAACCCCCGTTGTCATAACTTATGAAGTACCAGTTATTATATTACATACCCTATTAAGGCGGCGAGCTGGCAGAAACGTTAGCACGCCGGGCAAAATGCGTAGCTGTTACGTTCTGAGTTCAAATTCCGCCAAGGTCGACTTTGCGTTTCATCCTTTCGGGGTTGATAAATCAAGTACCAGTTACGCACTGGGGTCGATGTAATCGACTTAATCCGTTTGTCTGTCCTTGTTTGTCCCCTCTGTGTTTAGCCCCTTGTGGGTAGTAAAGAAATATATATTACATATCCTTCTTATTTTGTGAGATTGTAGGCCTCATTGACTTCCATAGTTTGATGATTGAATAGATTTGTGATGCACCATTACACCTGTGCCGAATCTTTACCTAGTTGCAGATCATACTGCACACTTTGATATGCATTGGATTATTATATGGGTTGCACCGTGGTAGACTGACTTTATTGCATTTTTCAATAGGCGCAGGAGTGGCTGTGTGGTAAGTAGCTTGCTTACCAACCACATGGTTCCGTGTTCAGTCCCCCTGCATGGCACCTTGGGCAAGTGTCTTCTACTATAGCCTCGGGCCGACCAAAGCCTTGTGAGTGGATTTGGTAGACGGAAACTGAAAGAAGCCCGTTGTATATATGTATATATATGTGTGCGTGTATGTTTGTTTGTCTGTGTTTGTCCCCCTAGCATTGCTTGACAACCGATGCTAGTGTGTTTATGTCCCCGTCACTTAGCGGTTCGGCAAAAGAGACCGATAGAATAAGTACTGGGCTTACAAAGAATAAGTCCCGGGGTCGAGTTGCTCGATTAAAGGCAGTGCTCCAGTATGGCTGCAGTGAAATGACTGAAACAAAGAGAGTGATTTTGGTTCTGTATAGATGTAAGTTCTGGTAAACAAGACAGTGTCTAAAATAATCTTTTACTTGTTTCAGTCATTTGACTGCGGCCATACTGGAGCAAATCGACCCCAGGACTTATTTTTTTTGTAAGCCTAGTACTTATTCTTTCGGTCTCTTTTGCCAAACCACTAAGTTACGGGGACATAAACACACCAACATCGGTTGTCAAGCCATGTTGGGGGGACAAACACAGACACACACATACATATATATACATATATACGATGGGCTTCTTTCAGTTTCCGTCTACCAAATCCGCTCGCAAGACACTTGCCCAAGGTGCCACACAGTGGACCTGAACCCTCCACCATGTGGTTGGTAGGCAAGCTACTTACCACACAGCCACTCCTGTGCCTATACTGTTAAATATTTGTTTATAATGTGCACTCGTGTATAACATACACCAGTAACTATGTGCTATTCCTGAGAAAAAAATATATCTTACATATAATATGCAGCTTTTATCTTATTTTTTGTATTAGTATCATGGTGTATAGAAAGAGAATGTAAAAATCTATCTATATTCCATCATCATAATGATATAAATTGATAAATGTATTCATATTCCTTTATCTTAATGTAAACACCGTAAATCCTCAAGTATAATCCGCATTTTTTTCCCAAAATTTAAAGGTCAAAATCCCTAGTGCATACTATATACGAGGTTAAAAATGAAAATTATTTTATAAGCAATGTCCGAGTCTCTATTTGCTGTCCGTCAATGTTTATTCAGACGCATTTTGTGATGTCGGACGCGAAAATACCTTAAGCTAAGCCTGAAAGCAATGAAATCATAAAAGAATCCTCCATAACTTGCAGTAAGCAACATTTATTAAACGCTATTACTGTTACTTCTTTATTTTCTGCAAACAAAATGCACAAAAAAGCTACAAGTTTGCATTATGTTATATATACAATAATAATAAAGGACGTTACCGTATACATTTTTACAAACCAAGGACGTTATATAGACCTCCTTTTCTCAAGTTGGAGAAGGAGTGCGTATTATACACAAGGTTTAGGTTTTTCAGAGGTACAGCCCCCTAAAAATCTCCTACGTATTATACTCAAGGATTTACGGTAGTTAAAATCTCTGTAGTCCTTCACTACAACAAATAGTTAAATGCTTCTATACATTTTGAAATTGTTAAAATGTCCCAAATTTCTGGTTTCTTCTTTCAGAGGCATATGGAAGCAGAAGTAAAATTATTCGTGCAAGGGACCAACTTACTAAACAAGTGTCTACAACTTCTCTGATGTCTCTAAAAGGTTTGTTTTAGGATTACATTTGATCCTCTAGTATTTGGTTGTATTGTAACTGTTAACATTGTGTATTGGCTATAGTTTGGGAGTGTTAACATGGAGTGTTTTCTGTAGTGTTAATGTGACGTATTGGCTGTAGTGTTAATGTGATGTGTTGATGAAAGTAAATGTCAAGAAAATTAAATTTCTTTCAGATATTGTTACTATGACATAAGAAAATAATGGAGGATTTCTCTTTAAATTTGTTTCAACAGATTCACCAGATGAATTTCTGTGTCCAATAACCAGAGAAATTATGAGAGATCCAGTGATTGCTTCAGGTCAGTGTAGAAAAGAGACATGGTATTACTGTCAGATTGTAGCTGCACTTTCTCAACATTGATATTGGTTTCAAATTTCAGTACAAGGCCGGTAATTTCAGGGGAGTGAGTAAGTTGATCCCATAGATCCCTGTGTTCAACTGGTACTTATTTCATTGACCCCAGAAGATAAAAGGCAAAGTTGACCTTGGTGGAGTTTGAACCTGGAACATAAAGATGGATGAAATGCTTTGTCTTTTATTCCTTTTGGAGCCGATGAAATAAGTGCCAGATGAAAAACCGGGGTCAGTATGATTGACTAAACCTCTTCCCTAAAATTTCAAACCCAGTATCCATAGTAGAAAGAAAAAAAATATATTATTATTAATAAGTTGGTGAGCTTGCAGAATCGTTAACATGCAGGACCAAATACTTAGCAGCATTTCAGGGACTGAACCTGGAACCATGTGGTTTGTAAGCAAGCTACTTATCACACAGCCACTCCTATGCCTATCTTAAAAAAAAAAGGAAAAAGTTTTTTTTAAATTGTTTTAGGATTACAGTTGATCCTCTAGTATTTGGTTGTATTGTAACTGTTAACATTGTGTATTGGCTATAGTTTGGGAGTGTTACCATGGAGTGTTTTCTGTAGTGTTAATGTGACGTATTGGTTAATGTGACTTATTTCCTGATAAGCATATTATTTTGTTCACTTTCCTTTTCATATGAATCAACCCTTGTCTGCGTGTATATAGATCATGGTGTACCTATGTGCGTAGAGATGTGTGCGTACATAAATATGTGACTCTGTTTGTGTGTGCATGTGTGTAAAGTGGTGGATTCAAGGGTTTCATTTATTCATAATTTGATTTCTTAATTTCACCAGAGTATAAATACCTATAATGGTGATACTTAAAAAGGAAAAAAATTAATTCAGTTCAATTAAAAAACATGGGTAAGCAATGCATTGTAAGCCACACTATAATTTGTGAAAATATGTGCAGGAGTGGGTGTGTGGTAAGCAGCTTGCTTCCCAACCACATGGTTCCGGGTTCAGTCCCACTGCGTGGCACCTTGGGCAAGTGTCTTCTGCTATAGCTTGAGGTCAACCAAATCCTTGTCAGTAGATATGGCAGATGGAGACTGAAAGAAGCCTGTCATATATCTATATATGTATTTATGTGTCTGTGTTTGTCCCCCTACCATCACTTGCCAACTGTTGTTGGTGTGTTTACGTCCCCGTTAATTAGCGGTTCGGCAAAAAGAGACCAATAAAATAAGTACTAGGCTTGCAGAGAAGAAGTCCTGGGGTCGATTTGTTCGACTAAAGGCAGTGCTCCAGCATGGCTGCCGTCAAAATGACTGAAACAAGTAAAATAGTAAAAGAGAGTATGCATTGCCCCTCCGATGCCTTTTTTATTTCATCATTAATATAATTCATGTTTCAAGCTGGCAGAATTGTTAGCACATTGGACAAAAGCTTATTTATTTTTATGTTCTGAGTTCAAATTCTGCTGTGGTTGATTTTGCCTTTCATCCTTTTAGGGTTGATAAAATAAGTACCAGTTGTGCACTGGGGTTGGTGTAATTGACTAGAACCCTCTCCCAAAATTTCTGGCCCAGTGCTTATAGTAGAAAGGATTATTGTTAGGTGCAGGAGTAGCTATAGGCATTGTGGTAAGTAGCTTGCTTACCAACCACATGGTTCCGGGTTCAGTCCCACTGCGTGGCACCTTGGGCATGTGTCTTCTCCTATAGCCTCGGGCCGACCAAAGCCTTGTAAGTGGATTTGGTAGACGGAAACTGAAAGAAGCCTGTTGTATATATGTATATGTGTGTATATGTTTGTGTGTCTGTGTTTGTCCCCCAACATCACTTGACAAGTGATGGTGGTGTGTTTACGTTCCTGTAACTTAGCAGTTTGGCAAAAGAGACCGATAGAATAAGTACTAAACTTCTAAAGAATAAGTCCTGGGGTCGATTTGCTCGACTAAAGGCGGTGCTCCAGCATGGCTGTAGTCAAATGACTGAAACAGGTAAAAGAGTAAAGTGGTGAGCTGGCAGAATCATTAGCACACCAGACAAAATGCTGCTAAACATTTTGTCCATCTTTACATTCTGAGTTCAAATTCTGCTCAGGTTGACTTTGCTTTACATCCTTTTGCAGTTAATGAAATAAGTACTAGGTAAGCAATGGGATCGATGTGATCAACTTTCCCCTTCCTCTAAAATTGTTAGTCTTAAAACCATTATTATTATTATTATTATTATTATTATTATTTTAATTTTTATTATTATTATTATTATTATTATTATTATTATAATTTTTATTATTATTATTATTATTATTATATTATTATTATTATTATTATTATTATCATCATCATAATTTTTATTATTATTTTGTTTGACTTTTGCTTTACATTTGCACAAGCTGGCTCCAAGTCTCACCCAGAGACCTCAAGAGACAACAAGTTGGAAGTTCATGCTGGTGTTATGCCTCGGGTGCCATGTATTTGGTTTTGTACATAGCGTTGTTCTAGAGAATGTTTAAGAAACCATAAGAAAATTATGTTTGTTTTAAAACTTGAGATTACATAGAAAGTATTTTGCGTGGGATATGAGCAGTTCCCATGAGCACTATCTTTTGAATTTCTGCCATTTTGGGGTTTCCTAGTATCTGAGCTATTATTAATATTAATACTATTATTATTGTTATTATTATTATTATTATTATTATTATTATTACTATTACTATTACTATTATTATTATTATTGCATTTTTATTTCTTAACAGATGGCTACACTTATGAGAGGACAGCAATTGAGTCCTGGATCAAATCTGGCAGTATACGCAGTCCAATGACCAATATCATTCTTCCTAGTCAACAGCTTATTCCTAATTTAACCGTGAAAATGTTAATCCAGAATCATGCCACAACGTAAGGCCATGTATGTGAGCATGTGTGTGTGTGTGTGCGTGTGTGCAAGAGAAAGAGAGAGAGGGCATAGTTGAATGGTGTTGAAGTTCATTTCAGTCAAGAGATTCTTGGGTCAATCCCACAGTGTAGCACCTTGGGCAAGTGTCATTTGTTGTAGCTTTTGGTTGACCCAAGCCTTGTGAATTAAATTGACTTGACAGAAACTGTGATACGCTATCAAACAGACTGCATTTGTAAATTGAACTGCACACAATATCATGCTGATTCTGCCTGTAGATTTTTTTGAAGAAGTGTACAAGGGTTTGTGGAATAAACAAGTGGAATGCTGATGATTCAAACTGACAAGGGATCCATTGCTTTGTCTGTGTATGGGGCAGGTGGGTTATCAAGTAACTTAGTGTCATTGCAAGTTGGTGAATGCCTTTAAAGTTTTAGCTTCTGTACCAGTCATATCACAATGTTAAATATGTATGCTTGCTTGTGTAACATCAACGACCTTACCAACACTCATTAGTGTACTTGCAGTACTTATGTGTGCTTAGTGCCTGTTGCTTTGGTGTTCCTATAGGGGTGGCTGTGTGGTAAGTAGCTAGTTTACCAACCACATGGTTCCGGGTTCAGTCCCACTGCGTGGCACCTTGGGCAAATGTCTTCTACTATAGCCTCGGGCCGACCAAAGCCTTGTGAGTGGATTTGGTAGACAGAAACTGAAAGAAGCCCGTCGTATATATGCATATATATGTATGTGTGTGTGTTTGTGTGTCTGTGTTTGTCCCCCCAACATCGCTTGACAACCGATGCTGGTGTGTTTACATTGCCGTAACTTAGCGGTTCGGCAAAAGAGACCAATAGAATAAGTACTAGGCTTACAAAGAATAAGTCCTGGAGTCGATTTGCTCGACTAAAGGCGGTGCTCCAGCATGGCCACAGTCAAATGACTGAAACAAGTAAAAGAGAGTAAAGAGTAACTATAGCAACACAAATACTAACCCCATACAGTCACAATAATTATGTTCTGAACATCAAACAAAATTTTTAATAAAACCGTGTATGTTGTGCTCGTTTTCTTCCAGTTCTATGTTTACCTGTACGAGGTGTGTGCTTGTATGTGCATGTGTACTTTTAATGTTCTCAGGAGATTCAGTGTGACACAGATTGTGACAAGGTTCGTCCTTTGAAATACAGGCACAACTGAAGCAATGTGAAATAAAGTGTCTTGCTCACAGGCACAGTGCACTGCTGGGAATTGAACTCACAACCTCATGATCGTAAGCCGAATATCTTAACTATTAAGTCGTATGCCTCCACTTCTATACAACTATTAACCTATTAATATAGGAAATGCAAAATTGTTAGCTAAAAAGGTATTAATACTACAATGTATTCTTGTTCTCCTCATACAAGCACACACCTCATATCTTTACAGTATCATTGTTATATTCCAAACTGATACAAAATGCTCTGTTGCTTATTTAGGAACCTGGACATTATTTTAGTTCATTAACCCTTTCATTATTGTATTTATTTTGAGATGCTCTGTGTTTCTTTCAATCGCTTTAAATATAACAAAGAATTTTGTAAAATAACTTAGTTATCATTAAGCTAGTGTTAGGAACATAAATTGTGGCTAAGGTTTGGTGGAAGATTTCAATTATTCTAAATATAGCAAAGAATTTTGTAAAATAACTTAGTTATCATTAAGCTAGTGTTAGGAACATAAATTGTGGCTAAGGTTTGGTGGAAGATTTCAATTATTTTAAATATAACAAAGAATTTTGTAAAATAACTTAGTTATCATTAAGCTAGTGTTAGGAACATAAATTGTGGCTAAGGTTTGGTGGAAGATTTCAATTATTCTAAATATAGCAAAGAATTTTGTAAAATAACTTAGTTATCATTAAGCTAGTGTTAGGAACATAAATTGTGGCTAAGGTTTGGTGGAAGATTTCAATTATTTTAAATATAACAAAGAATTTTGTAAAATAACTTAGTTATCATTAAGCTAGTGTTAGGAACATAAATTGTGGCTAAGGTTTGGTGGAAGATTTCAATTATTCTAAATATAGCAAAGAATTTTGTAAAATAACTTAGTTATCATTAAGCTAGTGTTAGGAACATAAATTGTGGCTAAGGTTTGGTGGAAGATTTCAATTATTTTAAATATAACAAAGAATTTTGTAAAATAACTTAGTTATCATTAAGCTAGTGTTAGGAACATAAATTGTGGCTAAGGTTTGGTGGAAGATTTCAATTATTTTAAATATAACAAAGAATTTTGTAAAATAACTTAGTTATCATTAAGCTAGTGTTAGGAACATAAATTGTGGCTAAGGTTTGGTGGAAGATTTCAATTATTTTAAATATAACAAAGAATTTTGTAAAATAACTTAGTTATCATTAAGCTAGGGTTAGGAACATAAATTGTGGCTAAGGTTTGGTGGAAGATTTCAATTATTTTAAATATAACAAAGAATTTTGTAAAATAACTTAGTTATCATTAAGCTAGTGTTAGGAACATAAATTGTGGCTAAGGTTTGGTGGAAGATTTCAATTATTTTAAATATAACAAAGAATTTTGTAAAATAACTTAGTTATCATTAAGCTAGTGTTAGGAACATAATTGTGGCTAAGGTTTGGTGGAAGATTTCAATTATTTTAAATATAACAAAGAATTTTGTAAAATAACTTAGTTATCATTAAGCTAGGGTTAGGAACATAAATTGTGGCTAAGGTTTGGTGGAAGATTTCAATTATTTTAAATATAACAAAGAATTTTGTAAAATAACTTAGTTATCATTAAGCTAGTGTTAGGAACATAAATTGTGGCTAAGGTTTGGTGGAAGATTTCAATTATTTTAAATATAACAAAGAATTTTGTAAAATAACTTAGTTATCATTAAGCTAGTGTTAGGAACATAAATTGTGGCTAAGGTTTGGTGGAAGATTTCAATTATTTTAAATATAACAAAGAATTTTGTAAAATAACTTAGTTATCATTAAGCTAGTGTTAGGAACATAAATTGTGGCTAAGGTTTGGTGGAAGATTTCAATTATTCCATCAATTACTTTAAATATAACAAAGAATTTTGTAAAATAACTTAGTTATCATTAAGCTAGGGTTAGGAACATAAATTGTGGCTAAGGTTTGGTGGAAGATTTCAATTATTTTAAATATAACAAAGAATTTTGTAAAATAACTTAGTTATCATTAAGCTAGGGTTAGGAACATAAATTGTGGCTAAGGTTTGGTGGAAGATTTCAATTATTTTAAATATAACAAAGAATTTTGTAAAATAACTTAGTTATCATTAAGCTAGTGTTAGGAACATAAATTGTGGCTAAGGTTTGGTGGAAGATTTCAATTATTTTAAATATAACAAAGAATTTTGTAAAATAACTTAGTTATCATTAAGCTAGGGTTAGGAACATAAATTGTGGCTAAGGTTTGGTGGAAGATTTCAATTATTTTAAATATAACAAAGAATTTTGTAAAATAACTTAGTTATCATTAAGCTAGTGTTAGGAACATAAATTGTGGCTAAGGTTGGTGGAAGATTTCAATTATTTTAAATATAACAAAGAATTTTGTAAAATAACTTAGTTATCATTAAGCTAGTGTTAGGAACATAAATTGTGGCTAAGGTTTGGTGGAAGATTTCAATTATTCCATCAATTACTTTAAATATAACAAAGAATTTTGTAAAATAACTTAGTTATCATTAAGCTAGGGTTAGGAACATAAATTGTGGCTAAGGTTTGGTGGAAGATTTCAATTATTTTAAATATAACAAAGAATTTTGTAAAATAACTTAGTTATCATTAAGCTAGTGTTAGGAACATAAATTGTGACTAAGGTTTGGTGGAAGATTTCAATTATTCTAAATATAACAAAGAATTTTGTAAAATAACTTAGTTATCTTTAAGCTAGTGTTAGGAACATAAATTGTGACTAAGGTTTGGTGGAAGATTTCAATTATTCTAAATATAACAAAGAATTTTGTAAAATAACTTAGTTATCTTTAAGCTAGTGTTAGGAACATAAATTGTGACTAAGGTTTGGTGGAAGATTTCAATTATTCTAAATATAACAAAGAATTTTGTAAAATAACTTAGTTATCATTAAGCTAGTGTTAGGAACAT
The DNA here is from genome assembly GCF_006345805.1 of Octopus sinensis. Lineage (NCBI taxonomy): Eukaryota > Metazoa > Mollusca > Cephalopoda > Octopoda > Octopodidae > Octopus > Octopus sinensis. The sequence continues at coordinate 43,571,719 of NC_043013.1, read as the reverse complement.
AAATTGTGACTAAGGTTTGGTGGAAGATTTCAATTATTCTAAATATAACAAAGAATTTTGTAAAATAACTTAGTTATCATTAAGCTAGTGTTAGGAACATAAATTGTGACTAAGGTTTGGTGGAAGATTTCAATTATTTTAAATATAACAAAGAATTTTGTAAAATAACTTGGTTATCATTCAGCTAGTGTTAGGAACATAAATTGTGACTAAGGTTTGGTGGAAGATTTCAATTATTTTAAATATAACAAAGAATTTTGTAAAATAACTTAGTTATCATTAAGCTAGTGTTAGGAACATAAATTGTGACTAAGGTTTGGTGGAAGATTTCAATTATTTTAAATATAACAAAGAATTTTGTAAAATAACTTAGTTATCATTAAGCTAGTGTTAGGAACATAAATTGTGACTAAGGTTTGGTGGAAGATTTCAATTATTTTAAATATAACAAAGAATTTTGTAAAATAACTTAGTTATCTTTAAGCTAGTGTTAGGAACATAAATTGTGACTAAGGTTTGGTGGAAGATTTCAATTATTTTAAATATAACAAAGAATTTTGTAAAATAACTTAGTTATCATTAAGCTAGTGTTAGGAACATAAATTGTGACTAAGGTTTGGTGGAAGATTTCAATTATTTTAAATATAACAAAGAATTTTGTAAAATAACTTAGTTATCTTTAAGCTAGTGTTAGGAACATAAATTGTGACTAAGGTTTGGTGGAAGATTTCAATTATTCCATCAATTACTTTAAATATAACAAAGAATTTTGTAAAATAACTTAGTTATCTTTAAGCTAGTGTTAGGAACATAAATTGTGACTAAGGTTTGGTGGAAGATTTTAATTCAAAACTTATGAAAACAAGACATTTGTACTACAGAGCCAGAGCTGGTTTCAGCCAGGTTGGTAACAAAAGTGTTAAGTATTTTTTCCAGTGCTCTGCTGATTATGTCACCCACTCATTTTTCTATAAACATTCTATATTTTTGTTGTTCTGGTTGTTATTGTTTAGTCTCTAGGTCAGCCCTGATTGAGCAGGCATATAATCAAAGCCTTTCCAGCTGTGACCATCTCATCTTTCTGTATCTTTGGGACTACATTGTCCGCTCTGTTTTCCTTTCCTTAAAACAATTGGTTGTGATTTGAGGGAGTTTTGGCTGCTATGTAACGGGGGCTGCCTTCTCAGCTGTTGCTGTTACTGTTGATGTCTTTCATTATTGTAGGGCTGGAATGGGGTGTTAATATTATACCTGCCCTGCAATGACTTGATGGTGGCAAAGGATTTCCTGTTTCTTATATTTGTTTTAGGGAATATTTTATGTCACATTGACACTTCAGAACCAGATGACAAACCACAAAAAGTTAGCATTCCTTAAGAATCAGCAAAATTTCTGTGACTATGTGCCAACATGGGAAAAGTAAACATTAAGTCAAGAATGTTGATGACAGTGCCAGATATGGTGGTAATGACGGTGAGGATAGTTTAGTATCCAGTTCTTATTCTATAAACACACTTCCTGAATTACTGAATTTCTGTTCAGTTAACTCCATAATCATGTTGTTATATTATATTAAAGACTTTATGCTGTTTACTGAACTTTCTTCCTTAAACTTTTTTAGCATTAACTTAAACTTATTATTATTATTATTATTATTATTAGTTTTTCTTCTTCTTTCAATTTTGTTTTCGTTTCTTGCAGAGTGTCTTTCTGACACCAAGGGTAAAAAGAATTCACTGTATACATTAATGAGCCATTAAAATAAACACACCAGATTGTTCATTTACATATTGGGTCTATAGTAGAAGTACTCGACTGTGGCACTGAACCCAAAATCTCATGATTAGGAAGCAAACTTCTTAACCACACAGTCATGCCTGCGCCTACTTCACTAGAGAAATTAATGTCTTCTATCCTCTCCTTCAGCTTTTCTCCATCATTGATCTCTCTGTCTCCAAAATTGGTTTGTCTTTTGACTTTTACTTTAACCAACCAATGCTTCTCACACTCTGAACTAAATTATCATTATTGTCTAATTACCTTCATGAAGAGTTACATCAATCTTTATAAATTACTATTATTATTATCGATGATGATGATGATGATGATAATAATAATAATAATAATCTTTTCTATTTTAGGCACAAGGCTTGAAATTTTGGGGGAGGGGCCAGTTGATTAGATCAACCCCTGTATGCAATTGGTATTCAATTTATCAACCCCAGAGGGATGAAAGGCAAAGTCAACCTTGGTGGAATTTGAACTAAGAACATAAAGACAGATGAAATACCACTAAACATTTTGCCCAGTGTGCTTATGTTTCTGCCAGCTCTCTACCTTAATAACAATAATAATAATAATGATAATGATAATAAAGGCTGGGAGCTGGCAGAATCATTAGCATGCTGGGTGAAATGCTTAGCAGTATTTTGTCTGCTGCTATGTTCTGAGTTCAAATTCCACTGAGGTCGAATTTGCCTTTCATCCTTTCGGGTTGATAAATTAAGTACCAGTTGCATACTGGGGTCAGTCTAATCGACTAGATCCCTCCACCAAAATTTCAGACCTTGTGCCTGTAGTATAAAGGATTATTATTATTATTATTTACTTTTATTCTGCATGTTTGTTACAATCACTCACCAAGACACACCCAGTATCCTAGGGTGAGTGAAGGACAAAAGATGTTACAGTATGACTGAAAGCTTGGGGAGGGCAAGTGGCAGGGGCAGTAGAAAAATATCTTCATGTAATACAACATATACATTTAAATTGATAGGGTTTTTCTAAGGATGTGGGCAGTACTTGTCAGCACAACCTTTTGGGTTTCTCTGAGATATGGTTCTCCTGGGATATTATCAAGATGTTTCCGACATCCCTTTCTTATCATACCAAGAGCACCCACAATAACTGGAACAGTTATTGGTCAAGGATTCTGGATTATTTTTCTGTTTTTTTTTTACTTAATTTTTGAGAGCAGTCTGGTTCATTTTTAGTATTCTTGTTTGTGAGAGCAGTTGAGTTTATTTCAGATATTCTCATTTTAAAAATCATCTCTGGCTAATCATTGAGAGGACGTTGGTGTTGCCTTGGCAGAGGTTTGCGCTCTCTGAGTGCTCTTGTTATTATTTTAAATCATTAGAAAGAATAAAGGAAGACAATGGTGGTTTAATTTTACTTTTCACAGAATTAATCTCCCAGGAAATCCATAAATGTTGTTTCCTGTGTTTCAAAGTATTGATGGAAAAGAATCATTGTCACAATTTCCCTTTTGTGATGCTGCAAATCCCATCAACTGCAGTTGTTAGCTAGTCATATCAAATATATCTGATTAGTTTCTCTCCTCAGAATCACTAGTCAGATGATACCATAGTGAACAAAATAAATAGGAGTGGTGAGTAGCTTGCTTACCAACCACATGATTCCGGGTTCAGTCCCACTTCGTGGCACCTTGGGCAAGTGTCTTCTACTATAGCCACGGGCCGACCAAAGCCTTGTGAGTGGATTTGGTAGATGGAAACTGAAAGAAGCCCATCGTATATATGTATGTTTGTGTCTGTGTTTGTCCCCCTAGCACTGCTTGACAACTGATGCTGGCGTGTTTATGTCCCCATCACTTAGCAGTTACAAAGAATAAGTCCTGGGGTCGATTTGCTCGAGTAAATGCGGTGCTCCAGCATGGCCACAGTCAAATGACTGAAACGAGTAAAAGAGTAAATTATCAAATAAAAGACATAAGTTAAAATTATCCTTCAAGAACATCACTCAAACCATTTTTCTCTCATTCAAAGTGTTATTTGTTAAATATTCCTTCCTTGTAGAAAGCAAAAAATAACTCAGCAAAAGTTGTTTATTTCTTGGAGCTAATCTTTCTTTTTCACAAAAAAAATGAATTTTCCTTTCTCCAAAATTCCTTCTATCACAATCATACATATTTTTACCAATTCCCAATCTTCCTTCATCTCAAACCTTCACTCTTCTTTATATTTTCTTTCTTTCTCCCGGCTGTTGACTTCCTTCATTTCTTAAACATCTTTCACATAATATTTTCATTCATCCTTGTCTGAAATCTTTTTCCTTAAAACTACTTCAACCCCTCTTAAAACTCCTGCTCTTGCCATTCCACCCATCTTCTACCATCTGTTATTGTTCCTGATCCTTTTTAATTATATTATTCACAAGTTGACAGAAGCATTAACTTATTGAGCAAAATGCTTAACCGCATTTCGTCCTCACATTCTGAGTTCAAATTCCACCAAGGACGACTTTGCCTTTCATCCTTTCAAGGTTGACAAAATAAGCACCAATTTGGGGTTGACCTAACTGACTTAGCCCCTCCCCCAGAATTACTGGCTTTGTGCCAAAATTTGAAACCAGTATTATTCACAAGCCACATTAATGGTCTTCTTCTTTTGTTCTTTTGGCTGAATCCCCCCCGGTGTCTTAATAAAAAAAAAATTGAATTTTTTTCTTCTCTAACAAATTCTACAAACACTTCGTTATACTGTTGATTAATTGTAAATATTTTTTGTTACAAATTATGGAAATAAACTCTACCAAAATTGGAATTATTTGTAAATAATCTGTTGTTGTCATTGTTTTTCTTTTGTTTTATTGAGTTCTTTGATCACATTGTTAACAAAATCTTAACCGTTTTTGAAGCTGAAATAAGACTTACAATGGAGTGCTGCACACACTTTAGACAGCACAAACATTTTACACCAGAAAATCATTTAACTGTAAAGGCAATCCAGCCGTAGAAACATTGCCAGATCAGACTGGGCCTGGTGCAGCCTTCTGGCTTCCCAGACCCCAGTTGAACTGTCCAACCCATACTGGCATGGAAAGCGGACGCTAAATGATGATGATGATAATGATGATATGGCACTCCGACGGTTACGACAACGGGGGTTCCAGTTGATCCAATCAGCGGAAGTGCCCCTTTGAAATACAGGTAGAATAGGAACAGGAAGAAAGAGTCAGACAAAGTTGTGGTGAAAATAAACACTCAATAAACACTCACAGTGCTCGGTCTGGGAATTGAAACCGCATTCCTACGACAGCGAGTCCGCTGCCCTAACCACCTGGCCATTGCGCCTCCACATAAGTCATTTAACTAGTTATATGTTGGCCTAAAGAGGAGACTAATAAATCTCAAAAGCATTCCTTGTGTTGTGATAACATGACTTGCTGAAAATGGTTGGGGTTAAAACCTCAAAATTCAGTAACTTTTTATCTCATGCGTCTCTTCTTGTTCTGCTTATTCCAATGGAATCGCTGATGAGGTTACAGGATGTGTGGCAAAACAGCTTTGACAAAGAAACCCCAATATTATCCTCCACCAATAAGTACTAATAAGCTTATAATAAGATTGTTTTTAAGTACTGGTTATTTTCAAGGTAGTCAAAGGAATGGAAAGAGCAATGCCTATGAAGCTTGTGGTCCCTTCCAGACTACTAGAAACTGATGTAGTTGATGATCATTTTGAATATCTGTTGGTCAGTGTCAATGGTGCATGAAAAAGAAAGAAAAGCAGGGACGGGAGGAATATGAGCATGGCACAGTTCTAAAGAGGCTGGATTGAGGGAAGTGCTTAGTGCGAGACCTAGGAGGTGAGGCAGTAATTGTGGTGGAAGTTAATGTAGCTAGCTAGTCAAGGGGGACATAGGTTGTTATGGTTGCGAAGTAGTGGTTGAATCTTGCCAATAGACTAATTTTTTTGCACTTAGACACACACACACACATACACAAGACAGACTTCCTTTCAGTTTCCGTTTACCAAATCTACTCACAAGACTTTGGTAGGCCTGAAGAAGATACTTGCCCAAGACTAAAACTAATATGTGTACATATTACACACATGGGCTGTGACTGCTGGGGATATGCATAGGCTTGAAAGAAATGAAGCTAGTATGATCCGCAGGATGTGTAATGTCAGTGTGTATACATGACAGAGTGTAAGTGCCCTGAGAGAAAAGGTGGACATAAGAAGCATCAGATGTGGTGTGCAAGAGAGACGACTGCACTGGTATGATCATGTGTTGTGTATGGATAAAGACAGCTGTGTGAAGAAGTGTCACACCATAACAGTGGAGGGAACTTGTGAAAGAGATAGACCCAGGAAGACATGGGATGAGATGGTGAAGCATGACCTTTGAACGTTGGGCCTCACAGAGGCAATGACAAGTGATTGAGACCTTTGGAGATATACTGTGTTTGAGAAGACTCAGCAAGCCAAGTGAGATCATAGCTGTAGCTGACCCATTTAAAGGTACCCCTTCAATTGTCGAACAATATGCTGTGCTTGAGAAGACCTGTTGATCCAAGTGAAATCGTAGTCATGGGAACAATTATAAAATAACAAGGGTGGCTTGATGTAATATAAAACAAAAAAGGGAAAATTCAGGTGTCACTAATAGTATGTTTGTTCCTTCTCGAGCCACGCCTGGCTCATTAGGGCCGGTTTCCCGGTTTCCTTGGCGTATAGGTTCCCCACCTGGACAGGACGCTAGTTCGTTGCAGGTGAACTGGAAGATGCAGGAGGAAAGAGTGAATGAAAGTTGTGGCGAAAGAATCAGCAGAAGTTTCGCCATTACCTTCTGCCGGAGCCACATGGAGCTTAGGTGTTTTCACTCATAAACACACACATCGTCCCGTCTGAAATTCAAACCTGCGATCCCTCGACCGCGAGTCCACTGCTCTAACCACTAGGCCATGTGCCTCCACACCATTAGTATAAAGTTGCATATATAGACATTAACAACATACTTACAAATAAGCAATAATAAAAAATACACACCAGGTATGTTTTTAATTGTGGTATATATGAAATTTTATTTATTTATTTATAATAATAGCCTTCAAAATTGTTTCACAAAAATACAAAATATCTGCAACAGCTATAAAAGTTCAAACACTTAAATTGAGGCTGAATTACTCGGTGAGAAGATATAAACACAAAAATATATGACTATAATAACTAAATATAACATAATCTTCCAAAAGTGACGAAATATAATAATAATTTTTTCAAAAATGTAAAATTGCCAAAAAAATGGATTGATAAAGAAAAAATTACATTGAATGAAACAACCTTATTTTGTAAATATATTATATATTTTTGGTCAAATAAAAAAATATTTAAAACAATTTAGATTCTATTCCTTATCAAGTGCCTTGTTATTATTTATCTCCAGCTGGCTATAAGATCAAGTAAATCTATTTATGATCAAAGAGATATTCAAGCCATAACAAACCAGTCATATTCTCAAGAATAGTGTACGACGGATTACATTAATTAATATGCCTTTCTTTTTTTCGAAGGCAGCAAGGTGAGATTCAAAGGAAAGTTTGCTGCTATTTCTAGCAAAGTGAGCAATCTTATAAGGTCTGTCTTGCTGGTTTGTTAAACACCATGTGATTAACTACATGTGCTTAGGATAGGATTGAACTGACATATTTTTATTCTATACAGGGTTCCCACAGTCTTACCCACTAGTATTACCACACTTATAATTAACACAACCTGGGGTATATAAACCTATATATGGTACTTGATGCTTAAATGGAAACTAAAAAAAGCATTACAAATGTTTGGTTTTTTTAGTGAGAATAACAAGCAAAAATTTAAAAGCACAAATGAAGTCCACAGTTTGAAGAAAATAGAAAAGAATAAAATAATTTTTTTAAAATTCACTTTATATATTTATTTTATCAGTCCAAATATTAATCCATTTAAAAATTTAAAAGATAGCGAAAAAGAAATGTTTAAAAAAATATTAATTCAGTTTACATAGTTTTATCTGTACAAATATTGATATACTTTAAAAAATTTAAATATTGAAAAAGAAAAGATAAAAAATTATTTACTTGTGCATGAGTCACACACTTTTATACTTGATTTTAACTAAAAAATTTGGGGTGAGAGCTATACACAAGATAAAGCTAAAACTGGAGGGAAAAAAAAAACTTTGTATCAAGGTTTAACACTAAATTCTGAATGTAGATTATACACAAGTAAATACAGTGCTTATTTCTAATATTGTCACAAAGAATAAATTTTCATGAAGGATACAGACATTTAGATTGTTTCAGCTTTTGCTACAGTGTGAATTCAGAGAAAAATTTCACTCTATAAACTTTGTGAGTAAAACCACATCAAACCAAGCTGCAGGTGACACTGCCAATAGACTACCAGAAAGAGAGGGTGTCTTGTGATTTTGCTTCCTCAGTGACTGCTTTGTGTACTTATATTAAATGATTCTAGCTTGATAAGGCAATATCTACTACTGAGGAGGTAAAATCATGTCAAAACACAGTGTCTGGTTGTCTGCTGATATCACTTGGAGTTCAGCTCAATGTGGTTTTGCAAACAAAGAATATAGAGAGAAATTTTTCTCTTGGGAGAAAATCCCACAGTAAATACCTTTCAAATTCTGGGGTACAAGTGTGCATTGTAAATTAATATACATATCTTTGTATTTATACACATATGTTTAACCAGTTTTAAAAATATTACTATTAGGACGTGTGTTGCCAAAGAGCACGTTTCTGGATTCACCTGTATCACATACTGGCTATAATATATGATAAAACCCTCTCAGTTTTTCTTTATTTGTTAAGACTTTGTAACGATAAAAAAATATATTCCTGTCAAAATGTAAAAAAAAAAATGAAAAACAAAACAACTGACAGTTGTCAGCCATCTTCATTAATCCTCACAATGTAATTCATAGATTAGTTTAACGTTTAAAATTCAGATAACAAATTTTAGATCAATCTTGTTTAACATGGTGTACATATGACTCCTTTTGTTCATGACTGACCGTGGAATTGCATCTAGAAAGTTCTCCTCCGAGGCACATGTTTGGGCAAGGTTGTTTATGGAAGACCAGCAGTGGCCCATGCATACCAGCCTTCCCTCTCCATGTCATCAATGTTATCCAAGAGAAAGGCAAAGGGGCTGATACAGCTTGGCACTAGTGGCATCACAACTCATTTCTGCAACTGAGTGAATTGGAGCAATGTGAAATAAAGTGTTTTACTCAAGATCACAACACACAGCCTGGTCTAGGAGTTGAACTCACTACCTCATGATTGTGAGCCTGAGGCTCTAACCACTGAGTCACATCAAAATAAATATCAAATGGAAATTATAGTTGTGATACCTGTGCCGGTGGCACATAAAAAGCACCATTCGAATGTGGCTGATGCCAGCGCCGCCTTGACTGGCTTCTGTGCCAGTGGCACGTAAAAAGCACCAACCGATCGTGGCCGCTGCCAGCTTCCCCTGGCACCTGTGCTGGTGGCACGTAAAAAGCACCCACTACACTCATGGTGTGGTTGGCATTAGGAAGGGCATCCAACTGTAGAAACACTGCCAGATCAGACTGGAGCCTGGTGCAGCCACCTGGCTTCCCAGACCCCGGTCGAACCGTCCAACCCATGCTAGCATGGAAAACGGACGTTGAACGATGATGATGATGATGATGATATATATATATATATATATATATATATATATATATATATGTATGTATATATAGTATAAAAAGTTTCACAGAAAGAAAGATGACAAAGGAACACAAAGGAAACAGGAAAAAACACACACAAAAGACATGGACATGCTCATCCCTCCATTATTGGTAAACTTGTTCATTTTGGTGGTGTTAATGGCAGAATGCTTTAGGGATAAGTGAGTGGATACAAGGAACAGAATGATTCAAGTACAAAAAAAAAAAGATCATGTCTGATGACTGAACAAGAAAGTATACAGAAAACGAAAAAATAAGGATGGTAATGAAAACATAAATAAATTTACATATATACACTACATGAACACACACATGTAGCAAATGGTTACCAACTTTCTCAGCCATGATTTGAAATCCCACAGCGTGGCACCTTGGGCAAGTATCTTCTACTATAGCCTCGGGCCAACCAAAGCCTTGTGAGTGGATTTGGAAGACGGAAACTGAAAGAAGCCCGTCGTATATATATATGTATGTATGTGTGTGTGTTTGTGTGTCTGTGTTTGTCCCCCTAGCATTGCTTGACAACCAATGCTGGTGTGTTTATGTCCCCGTTACTTAGCGGTTCGGCAAAAAGAGACCGATAGAATAAGTACTGGGCTTACAAAAGAATAAGTCCCGGGGTCGAGTTGCTCAATTAAAGGCGGTGCTCCAGCATGGCCGCAGTCAAATGACTGAAATAAGTAAAAGAGTAAATCATCAGCCTATTGTTTTAGCCGGTTGCACTAAGACATTTATGTGAATAAGCTGACCCCTTTCTTGAGACATTCATTGGTCAAAGCTGATTAAAGAGGGAATAATCCTTTGTTTTCGCTTGACCAAATTTAGTTGTGAAGAATATAAATACACAACCAAATATCAGTCCACCTCTTTGGCAATTAGCTGCTTACCAGGAGCACACATCTATCTTTCTTCCAGTATTGATGGAGAGACAATACCATTATGCAAGGGACAATACAACTCTTACCATTTCTATCTGCCTTAACTCTCTTACTCTGTTACCTCTCTCTCTAGTAATGACAGAGACAAAACTAACAACTATCATACACAATGGGTTGGAAATCTACAAGTAACTTGGGTATACAAAAACTACATAAAATTAGCTTCAATATTGTAATGGCGAATGTAATGATATAAATAAGTGGCCGCTAAATAATTAATATTGTTCTTCAATTATTTATACGATGCATCAATACAGATTGATTTTTATACTTGATGACCGACTATCATATTTTCATTACGTATATCCCTCTCTCTCTTTTGGAGAGGCACTGAGCAGCTACACGCACACATACACACACGGCAGTAACTTCCACCTTCCGAATTCAATCACAAAGCTTCGGTCGGCTCGGGGCTATAGCGGAAGACACCTGCCCAAAGTGCCATGCAGTGGGACTGAACCTGAAACCATGTAGCTAGGAAGCAAGCTCCCTAACCACACAGCCATGCCTGCTGATGTTTAAGAAAGGTTGAAGACCAAAAAGTTTTGGTGGGGCAGTGAAATTTTCATTATATTTCTCCCAGGACTAGACTGATACTTAGTTCATCATCTCTGGAAGGGTGGAAAGTGAAGCCAGCCATGGGTCAGAACATGAAGAAAAGAAATGAAATATCAATGCTCTTTTGATCCTGGTAATCCAACTTTCTATATATATAATAATAATGATGGACCCTCTCATCAAAGAGAAGTATGAGTGTTCAGTTTTTTTGCCAGATGACCTGTTCAAATGATTTGTTTATAGTGGTCAAATGTATGTGCTGTCCATCAAATCGACATTACCTGAACAGGTGCATGGTGTACTATGCGTCAGGTGTTGAAGTGAAAAAGTGTTTTGCTCAAGAACACACTGTACCACTTGGTCTAGGAATTGAAACCATGATCTCACGATCATGAGTGCAACACCCTAACCACTAGGCCATAAGTCCTTGAATAATAATAATAATAATAATAATAATAATAATAATAATAATAATAATGATAATAATAATAATAAAATCCTTATTCAGGGACCTTTTGAGCGGGATGGGCTACTCGACCAGAAGAAAATCCTAACTGGGCCCCACCTGCAAGGTCATGTGCTGTTTATCTTGATATGAGATCACCATGTCGCGCACATATGGTTGTGATGCATGTGCCTGGTGTACCCTTATCAGACGGGTAGTCATGATGGGTATACAGAGCTTCGTATATTTTACCCCAGTGTCACTTTGAATGCATGCACTGCTCTCTCACTCAATAATAATAATAATAATAATAATAATAATAATAATAATAACCAAACTATTCAAACAAAGCCAGCAAGTTCAGGGGCATGGGGTAAGTCAATTACATGGACCTCATTGATCAACTGATACTTATTTAATTGACTCCAAAAGGATGAAAGGCAAAGTCAACCTTGGTGGAATTTGAACTCAAAATACAAAAACAGATGAAATGCTGCTAAGAATTCTGCCAGCTCACCCATGCCAGCATGAACAACAGATGTTAAATTAATAATAATGATGATGATGATGATAATGATGATGGTGATGATGATCATTTCTATTATAGGCTTGAAATTTAGGGGCATGGGGATAATCGATTCCATTGACCCCAGAACTCGACTGGTGCTTATTTTACTGGCTATGGATGGATGAAAGGCAAGCTTAACCTTAGCGGAATATAAACTCAGAATGTGAAGACAGATAAAATTCCACAAAGGATTTTGTCTGAGGCAGTAACAATTCTGCCAGTTTGCCACCTTAGGCTTCGAATTTTGACACAAGGCCAGCAATTCCAGGAGAGGAGATAAGTGAATTTCATTGACCCCAGTGCTCAACTGGTACTTATTTTTATTGACCCTGAAAGGATGAACGGTAAAGTCGACCTGGACAGAATTTGAACAGAGAAAACTAAAGATGGAAGAAATGTTATTAAATATTTTGCCTGCCAAACTAACAATTCTGCTAGCTCACTGCCTTAATAATAATAATAATAATAATAATAATAATAATAATAATAATAATAATAATGATAATACTCTGGGATATGCCAATACACACAGATAGAGAAATTAAGGCCAACAGACCAGATATAGTTGTCAGGGATCATGAAGAAAAAAAATGCTTTCTAGATGACAACGTGTCTCTAAAAGAAATGGAGAAACTTTCAAAATACAAAGACCTGGAAATAGAGGTAACTAGAATGTGGAATCTAAAAAGAGAAACAATTCCTATCATAGTAGGTGCATTAGGCATGATAAAAAAATATTCAGACAAATACATAACAAAAACACCAGGACTTACAAACACATATAACATACAGAAAATTGCACTACTGGGCACTGCCCACATCCTACGCAGAACACTTTCCATACAATAATCATCAGAGCATCACAACAAATCACAGCACATACCTAAGGCACACAGAGCTGCGCTCGGTAGTGAAGTGAAAGCATGCTATAAAAATAAAACTACTGAATAATAATAATAATAATAATAATAATAATAATAATAATAATTTTTGACTTAGGCATGAAGTTAGAAATATCACGATAGGGTACAAGTGATTAAGGTGAAAAACCAGTATTTGACTAGAATTTTTTCTGTCAACTTCACAAATAGAATCAATATTGTTTAATATAATAGACACGTAAATATTGAAAAAAAGAAAAAAGAAAAAAAAAACAAGGCAAAACAAATGAAGACATTCATATCAACCTTGTAACAAACTGGAAATTTTGAAAAGTAAAATTGAGTAATATGTAAAAATAGTAGATTTGGGAATAAAAAGAAGTAAAAAAATAATTCCTATATTTTTTTCTCAATCAAGAAAAATAGAATTTGTGTGAATATATTTGATATGTGATTAAAAACAAAATAAAAATTGCTCAGATTTAACAGTGCATATGATATGTTTCATGGTTCATTTATGAGTGTATATCTATATCTGTATATATATATACATATATATATATACACATATATATATATATATTGATAGAAATAAGCATTCTTGACTGCTATTTCTATTTTTTCGGTATGCGGTCAAGCAAACTGTTTTGCCTGTCCCTTTTTCTTATATACAATATATATACTGAACTTTACAGAAGTTCCTGCCGGTAATCGGCTATATTTACATACCGAATTCTACCAGTAAATAATTGGGGTTTTTTTAAAAGCCTTTATAGAAATTATTTACTCTTATCATTATATATATATACATATATATATATACATATATATATATACATATATATATATACACATATATATATATATATATTACATATATATATACATTATATATATACATATATATATACATATATATATATATACATATATATATATATATTATTTATATATATATATATATTATTTATATATATATATATACACATATATATTATATATATATATATATATTTATCCATATATACATATATATATATATATATATATATTATATATGTACATGTGCAAGCCTGTGTTTATGTGTAAGTAAATACACATACAGGCACAGGAGTGGCTGTGTGGTAAGAAGCTTGCTTCCCAACCACATGGTTTTGTGTTCAGTCCTACTGTGTGACACCTTGGGCAAGAGTCTTCTACTACATCATTGGACCAACCAAAGCCATGTGAGTGGATTTGGTAGATGGAAACTGAAAGAAGCCCATCGTACGTGTATATATGTGTGTATGTGTGAGTATGTGGGTGAATGTATGTGTGTCTGTATATGTCTGTGTGTCTGTGTTTGTCCCCCCACTGTCACTTGACAACCGATGCTGGTGTGTTTATGTCCCCGTAACTTAGCAGTTCGTCAAAAAGAGACACATAGAATAAGTACTAGGCTTAGAAAGAATAAGTCCTGGGGTCGATTCATTTAACAAAAGGCGGTGCTCCAGCATGGCCGCAGTCAAATGAGTGAAACAAGTAAAAGAATAAAAGAATACACACACACACACATTCTTTTATTCTTTTACTTGTTTCAGCCATTTGACTGCGACCATACTGGAGCACTGCCAACCCTGTCTCACTTGTTGTAGGGGATTTGTCTCCCTTGTCACTCATTAGATAAGTGCTTACCTGTGGTTAAGAGTTGTTTTGGCTGTTATTTCTAGCAATGCCAGTGCTGACTTGCATCCTTAGTCTCTTTAGTGAGGTTTGTACTTGTGCCTTTTGGTTGTAAATTCCGAATAGCCACCTTAATAATATACATACATACACACACACACACATATATATGTGCATGTATATATTGTGTAAGTGTGTGTATGTGTGTGCATGGCTTTGTACATAAGCATATAACATACATTTATGGTTCCTGTTGACCAATTTTATATTAGGCCTTCTCAAAACTCAAAGCTCTCTCTTTACAGCTAAACACAAGAAAAATTAACCTACTGAGGTCAGAATGCTTTGAGAGTTGTCAAGAAATTGTACAAAGTTCTCTTATTACTAAACAAATATCTATCAAAGGTTTATAATTATTTAAAGCGCTAATTTGAATAACAGTCATGATTGCATGTTATTTCAAGAGTTTCCTGAAAAGATGGTCTTCAGGTTTCACCAGACACTATCTGAAGATGAATGTTGTAAGAAACTTAGAGTCATAACACTAGGAAAATTTTAATCAAGATTACTCTAATGTATATGTGGTGTGCCG
>NC_043013.1:43469045-43551545 GCF_006345805.1 Octopus sinensis | reverse complement strand
ACCAATGGCCTGCAGTGTAGCTGGTGGTGGTGGGATAGTCTGTCTTGTGTGATGCTTTTATGAGGGTGGCACTTTTGAGATTCTGCTGAATAAGCTGTATAGAGAGGGGGTGGGGGATAAAAACTCAGGGGTAACTTTGGGTGGTACATACTCTAGCTATGCCCCTAACAATAATATGTACGTAGTTGGCCAAATGTCAAGCTGTGACTACAGGATCATATAGCTAAAAATATACCACACATTTCTTATTTCTTTATTGCCCACAAGGGGCTAAACATACAGGGGACAAACAAGGACAGACAAAGGGATTAAGTCGATTACATCGACACCAGGGTGTAACTGGTACTTAATTTATCGACACCGAAAGGATGAAAGGCAAAGTCGACCTCGGTGGAATTTGAACTCCTAGCCAGGCTCATGGGCCTGGTTTCCCAGTTTCAATGGCGTATATGTTCCCAGCTGGATGGGACACCAGTCCATCGCAATATTACTCATTTTTGCCAGCTGAGTGGACTGGAGCAATGTGAAATGAAGTGTTTTGCTCAAGAATGCAATGTGTCGCCCGGTCCAAGAATCAAAACCACAATCTTACGATCATGATGCTGACACCCTAACCACTAAGCCATGCACCTTCACTTGTCTATTATCTTGGAGATACGTTTAATTCATTCTCTCTCTCTCTCCTGAACGTGAGCAGAAATCACACTATGCTGTATCAAAATTGAATCATCATCATCACCATCATCATCGTTTAGTGTCCACTTTCCATGCTAGCATGGGTTGGATGGTTCAACTGGGGTCTGGGAAGCCAGAAGGCTGCACCAGACCCAGTCTGATCTGGCAATGTTTTTACAGCTGGATGCCCTTCCTAATGCCAACCGCACCGTGAGTGTAGTGGGTGCTTTTTATGTGCCACCGGCACGGAGGCCAATCAATAACTCTAATTATTTAATTAGATATTTAATACCAATTTGCTCTAAAGCCATACTAAAGTGTTCCTATTTGAAATGAAATTTCATTTGAAATCTTGTTGCTGCGTGAATAGCAATGAGATTACATTTTTTCAGCATCGACATGAGAGCCCAAGGCAAAGAGAACCACTACGTGATCACTTGATCTGCTAGAAAGAACAACCAACTCTCACTGTATTTCCTTGCATACAGGAAAAAGATGAAAAATAATTTTAAACAAATAGGAACATACATAGCTCTGTGGTAAGAAACTTGCTTTCAAACCACATGGTTTTGGGTTCAATTTCACTCTGGGCCTGTGTCTTCTACTATAGCCCTGGGTTGACCAAAGCCTTGTGAGTGGATTTGGTAGATGGAAACTGTAAGAAGCCCATCATATCTGTTTGCGTGTATGTCTTTGTCATGGTGCCTGGCCCTGCCCACTGTTTGACAACTGTGTGTTAATTTGTTTATGTTTCCATAACTAAGTGGTTTGTCAAAAAGAGACTGATAGCATAAGTACCAGCCTTAAAAAAATAAATACAGGGGTCAATTTGTTTGACTAAACCCTTCAAGGCAGTGCCCCAGCATGGCTGCAGTCCAATGACCAAAACAAGCAACAGACGAAATTACTCACCGAGGGTAATTCTGATAGGGTTCTCGGCAACGTTGACAATCCATGATTTCATGATTTTGCGTTGGTTTTCCATGAAGTTTTCATAGTCCTGTCCATTCACTTGTAAGGTGTATTGGTAAGAGAATCCATTGGATGCATCAATGTTAATAACACATTTGGTCTTACCAATGTTGAATTGGACTCCACCGACCAGCTTAAACAACCAGTCCACACGGTAAATCTCCTGGAGGAAGAAACAAATAATAAAAAAAAGGGATAAAATGACCTATGTAAAGAAAAAAATATTCTCCTCAGTTTTGTTTTAACAATTACCTTTATATGCTCGCAGATACATATATACTTAGCGGTTCGGCAAAAGAGACCGATAGAATAAGTACTGGGCTTACAAAGAATAAGTCCCAGGGTCGATTTGCTCGACTAAAGGTGGTGCTCCAGCATGGCTGCAGTCACATGACTGAAACAAGTAAAAGTGTAAAAGAGTATACATTTATATATATACATACATACATAAAGTGGATGTTAAATGATGCTGATGTATGTATATATATATATATATATATATATATATATATATATATATACTAGCAGTATAGCTCGGCGTTGTTCAGGTTTGTTTTGACCCCTTAGAATTGGAATTTTTGAAAAGTAAAAATTTTACATTATGTAGCTTGTTATTCTCTTTAAGTGAACATTTTCCTGGTTGAAATACACCGAAAAATGGCAACACAGCAGTCAAAAAATAAAAAAAAAATAGGGATTTTCATAAAAAAAAAAGCATCTTTTTGATGCAAATAATTTTTGGTCTTAACATGGTCTGATTTGAATTTTTTCTTCTACGGAATGAAGAGCAAGCCTTCTTCTATCATACTCTAAATTTTGGTCAACTTGCACGGCAGGGTCTCGGAGGAGATAGTGTTAGTTGAAGGCTACCAAACCTGCCACACACACACAGACAACTTCAGCTTTATATATATAGATATAGAAAAGAAAAGAAATGGAGTAAAAATAAACAACGAGAAGTTGATCGCTGGTATAAAAAAGGTCATAGTTCAATTGTAGTTCAGAACCATTTACAGCTGTTTCTGTTTATCAAATCAAAGTAAATTTGCATTTATCTCCTTCCATTTAACAACATCGTCAGAATGATTTAGAGGAATATAAATAGGAGAAAAAGGCAAAAGAAAAAGGAAAAAGTTTGTTAAGTCTTTAGGCTTACATTTTAGTGACTTTTTGAGTTAATGAACATTTTTAGATTAAAAATATTAAAAAAAGAACTTTTTTTATCTTAATTTTGAAAAATAAAAGAAATATATATAAAAAAAACATTATTTATGGGATGATCCATATATGTATCTACAATGGGTATAACAAAGGTTTTTGATGGGTAATTAGATATTTGTTTAGGCTGTGTTGTCCCCATATGAAACTAAGTTACCATCTTAACTATCCAATGAATCTGTTGTTCCTTGTGTTGACTGCCATTTCTAGCATTGGAAGTGATCATTAGTTGCTAGGGGTATTTGTGTGCCAATATTGCTGGACTGTATTTTTGAATAGTTAACAAAAAATTCGTGTAGTAATTATACAACACTGCACAAGCATTTAAATATGATTGATTGCACTCTGTAAGCTGGGAAAGATGTCCATGCAATAAAATTAAAATATAGAAGCAGTAAGGTGGAAATAGCATAATATGACAAGCAAGGGAATTCTGTTTGAAGCAAATATACAGGTGCTGTGTCGTGTCTATTTCTTTGATATCCTCGATTGAGTATGACTGAGTATGCAACTGTTGAAACAGCTGTAGTGATTGTGCAATTTTAAGCTTGACCAAAGACACACTGAAATTGGCGAGAATGGAGAATGAAATACCAGCTTGAATGTCTCATCACTCTGCAAAATTGGAGCCTTTATTGACAGTATTTATAAGCTGTGCTCAAGGAATGTTCCAGACATGCTAAAGAACTATCATGTGAACAACGGTTGTTGATTGGACAAGATCTTGATTGTGCACATGATCAAATGGTGGTTGAATTATGATTTGAAATATGTAGGTAGCAAAATGCAATTTCTAATCCATGCTACATTTATTTTTAAAGATAGCAGAGAATAATTTGAAGTAGACTGAGTTGATATTTCTAGCAGGATCGATCATATATAGAGGTTCCCTTCATTGGCTCTCAATAGCTCTGTCAGGTCAAACTTTTCATAATAGTTGACCTGAAAGTTTCCTGGAAGAGCTTGCACAATGTATCACAGTTGACATATGCATGTATGTGTATGTATGTGTGTGTGTGTGTGTGTATGTGTATGTGTGGTGGTGGTGGTGGTGGTGTGTGTGTGTGTGTGTGAATGGTGAAGAGCAATGAAAGAAATGTTCTCTTACCTTCCCGTCAACGCGAACAACCCTTTTGCCAGAAGTTGTTCCATGTTCAAATTCTAAGTCATGTACACCATCAGCTAAAGACACTCTCCATTTACCAACCAGGTCCGAGGGCATTATTGTGCGCAGAGTTAGCCTCTAGCTGAAACAGAAGATCAAAGTTCTTCATAAATGTCTAAAGTCATCACCATCCCCATCACTGCCTCTGCAGTGTCTCAAATAATGATATCAAACAATATTACAGATCCATCTCCTCAGCTTCTCCTAAACAAACCACCACAAACTACAAATAACACAAAACTACGCACTACGCAACATAACATGGTTGTACACATGACATCCACAGGTCACCTATGCAATGGAATAAAAACACTAAAAATGAAAGACCATCTAGAGCTGCCAGGAGCACGGATTACTACTGCAGTTTACTCCAGCCCTCCAGTAGTTTTTTCATATATAAACAATCTATATCCAAGCACACAGACAATATAGAACACCAGAATACCCACTAAAACTGCTTTTCACTCAGTTGGGACAAGCATAACGGGAGCATACATACAAAAATAATTACATGAATAGCCTCATTGCTCTCAAACACTGCGATGGGATGCACCCCACCAAGAATAAATGCAAAGGAAATGCAACTGTCGCTCTCTGCCCGAGACCACCCTACCTGCCACCGCCTTAATCTACGGATGTACGGAAATAAACTGGACAATGGAGAGAATACAAAATGTACAGACTGGCGGAATGCACCACATACGATTCATCATTGTATATGTATAGAATGGGAATGTAGAATGAACATCAGTTAGGCCGACACATGTCATAATTGAGAAAACATGTCTGGATCGCGACTTGTCGTTTGACCGATTATCACTGTGCTCGATCATTGCTGACCTGGGAACACTTAACCGCATCATTAATAGTACGGTATGATTGTGGTACTGATGATAACTGTAGTGATCTTCATGATGATGATGATGATGACGATGACGATGGGAATAGGAATAGCGAATCAAGAAGGAAACAAACTTGAAAATGTATATCACCTGCTTAATTCTTTTTTCAATAACAATTGTGTTGTTGTCGATGATAATGATTAATGATTAATGACAATGACGATGGGAATGACAACAAGTGTTGCCAAGCAACAAGTACGCCTTTTATTAGTTCTTTTAATGTAATGTACGTGGAATCAATTATGAAGTTACTTTATTGTTTTCCCGCTTGCCATAAAAGAACAAGAATAAAAAACAAAAAAACCTTAGTTATCAGAAGCTGCTATAGACAGATGTGACTACTTACATGAAAAGTAGAATAAAACTATCAAATAAAGCTTATTGACACGCGACCTTTGACAGGAAGTGTCAGCAGTAATTGGTTGGGAAGCGATTAAGAAAGTCGAGGCATTTTATTCGATAATATAATACATAGAAAGAAAGAAAAATGTTGTAATACAGACATTTCTTTATAACTACACAACTCTAAAATTAAAAAAAAAATATTTAGATGCCATTTCAAACCCAAAACTACATTTATGGTTGAGGATTAAACTTCATTTTTACCGAAAGTAAACAGTTTCCTTAACGACTGTTGTTGAGTTTTGAGGAGGACGAAACTCTTTGAGATTTTATTTGGTTATAAAACTTATAAATGATAAACGAATTTCAAAATTTAAATTCTGTATTGACGTATTTCAATCGATACGGGTGTTACTGCTTAACATTCAAACTTGCTTCTGATCCATTGACTCAGACCGAGCTGGTATTTTGGGTCAGTTAGCCGAGAAGGTGCAGGTTAAAACGCAATAGTAACACAAATGTGACAGCAGAGAGATTTTCATGTGTTGTAATCTAGATGCAGCCCCCTTAGCGTGTAAGGAGACAAGGATCAAAACAATTGCATGTGGTTGGGATGCTTCTTTGAAGAACTTTTGCTGTTCTGCTCTAGTGTTTCTAACAACCTACTTACCTGTCCGCACACGTGTGTGTTTGATGGGATATTTTTTATTATGAAATTTTCTGCAAATACTTTTCAAAGGGTGCAGTTTGTATTGGAATATAATGTCAAAAAAAGGAGAAAAAACGGATCCGAAAAACCCCCCAGAAAACAATTGGTGGGCGCACACACATACATACCGAAACATCACATTTATTCTTTTACTTGTTTCAGTCATTTGACTGCGGCCATGCTGGAGCACTGCCTTTAGTCGAACAAATCGACCCTATGACTTATTTTTTGAAAGCCTAGTACTTATTCTATCGGTCTCTTTTTTGCCGAACCGCTAAGTTACAAGGACGTAAACATAGCAGCATCGGTTGTCAAACGATGGTGGGGGACAAACAAAAATACAAACACACACGTATATATACGACTGATTTCTTTCAGTTTCCATCTACCAAGTCCACTCACAAGGCTTTGGTCAACCCAAGGCTACAGTAGAAGACACTTGCCCAAGGTGCCACGCAGTGGGACTGAACCCGGAACTATGTGGTTGGGAAGCAAGTTTCTTATCACACAACCACTCCTGCGCCTACAAAATAAAACTTGACATTTTGAAAAAATTATGTGCGCGCGCCCAATAATTACTTTCTTTTTTTTTTAACGTTAAATTCCGATATAATCGCAAACAACACCATGTGAAAAGTATTTGCAAAAACATTCATAAAAAGAATAGTATATCCATTTCTCTGAAAGTTATAAGGAAACAAAATTTGGTGGGTGGGGCACATTTGTGTACGTATGCTTATTTCAGTTGCCTTAGAAACCAACTGGGAAAATCCGAAGTTCCACAGCAAGAGACGGTGACAGTAATTAGGCTTGTATCACTACCACTGCTTATTAGATTAAGATTTGCTCTTAAACATGTCAGCCAATGTTTTTTAAAATCATTTATTTAATCCTTTCCGAGTCTCTAACGAATGCCGCTAGAATTTTGGCTTCCCTAACTACAAGGAACACATCAGCCTATAGACATTAGCTTATCTGAGTTATTTCCCTTAGATTATTTGCTTCTCCTCCCCCTCCTCCCACTGGCATCATTAGTAACTGTTGCTTCGCACCGCGAGCCGAAGCCATACCAACAGCAGAAATAAAATTCTCGTATTTGATTCGTTAATAAACGTCAAATATGTGCAGGCAAATTACAAAAATTTAAAATGTTTTGTATTTTTATAATGAATAAACATTTTAAAGATACAAGTAAAAAAGATATGGAAAGCAAACTGTATAATGTATATAAGTTATTATATAATATTAATAAAGATTAAATTCCGATACAAATTTAAGCCCGGAACACGTTTTGTCATGTTTACGATGGCGGAGTATGTTTTTATTCTCAGAGACCAAAAAATGAATACTAACAACAACTACGACAATAATAATATGTTATAAACTTTAAATATTGATTTAATTCTAAAAGAAGAAAAAAACCCAAAACCATCCATTCAAATATGGTAATTATAAAGTCTTTTTTCTTAATTTGTTTGACTGAAAGTAAGGGAAATTGCCTAAAATTTCAGAATATTTTCGATATCTGTTCGAAATTTCTTTAACAAACTATTATTGAGAAATGCATTAACTTCACAATACTTCATACTTCAATAATAAATCTCTGAACGAGATGTAAACAGTAACCGCTTTTGCAAAAAGGTCTTCCTTTCACTTCATACTTCGTTGCTTATAAATCCGAAGTTAACACTTGTTGATTTCTGCATTTCCATTTGTAAATAACAACCAACACCCGAAGTAAGGTCCCCTGTCTGCTCCCAGAAGTAGACGCGAAATTTGTTGCGAGGTTTTGTTGCGATTTCCAATGAATCAATCCAGAGCAACACCCGCACGGGATTTGCAGCATATTAGGAAGTCAGGGTATTTGATTCCACGCAAAAAATCCGAATTTTTTTTTTTTCTCAGTGAAAATTTACCGCTTTATTATCATTTGTTTGCGAGGCGGCGTGCTTGCAGAATTGTTGGCGGAATTCTGGGTTAAGCCCCCCCCCCCTCATATAAACCCTCATAACTGATTTACTTTTTGGAATTTTCAGAAAATTCTTGCGAATTTGTGTTGGGAATTCATATGAAAAACAATTTTTTTTTTTTTTTAAAGTGTGATTTAAAATAAGTACCAGCTTTAATTAAAAAAAAAGTACTGGGATTGATTCATTTACTCTTTACTCTTTTACTCTTTTACTTGTTTCAGTCATTTGACTGCGGCCATGCTGGGGCACCGCCTTTAGTCGAGCAAATCGACCCCAGGACTTATTTTTTGTAAGCCCAGTACTTATTCTATCGGTCTCTTTTGCCGAACCGCTAAGTGACGGGGACGTAAACACACCAGCATCGGTTGTCAAGCAATGCTAGGGGGACAAACACAGACACACAAATATATATATATATATATATATACATATATACGACGGGCTTCTTTCAGTTTCCGTCTACCAAATCCACTCACAAGGCATTGGTCGGCCCGAGGCTATAGTAGAAGACACTTACCCAAGGTGCCACGCAGTGGGACTGAACCCGGAACCATGTGGTTGGTAAAGAAGCTACTTACCACACAGCCACTCCTGCGCCTATGTGTTTAATTCTATTTTTTTTGCCAGTGCTGGTGCCATATAGAAAGCACCCAACTCACTCTGTAAAGTGGTTGGCATTAAGAAGGGCACCCAGCTGTATAAACCATGCCAAAGCAGACAGTGTGGCTTGGTGCAGTCCTCTGGCTTGCCAGCTCCTGTCACACCGTTCCACCCATGCCAGCATGGAAAATGGATGTTAAATGATGATGATGATGATGATGCATGTAACACATTCCCTAAGACATTTATACATAGTAAGTAAACCCTAAAAAGGAAAATGATCTCTCAATAGAGATTTGTTGAGGAATTTGGTCTAAACCAGTGCTTTTCAAACTTTTTGCTGGAGCGGAACCCCAAGGAAACATTCCACTGGCTCGAGGAACCCCTGTGCAACAATAATTTAATAGTCTTATGCACACATATCTGCACAGGAGAATTAAAAATTACTGCCGATTTTAGCAGTTTTGTAACTTCTTGTGGAACCCTGGTTGAAAACCACTGGTCCAAACAGTGTATTGGTTATGACGAAATTACCTGCTGTCATTGTCAATTAGCCCTGGGTCACCTCTGTTTGAGTAGACCTATGAACAGACACATTCAAGTCATTGCTCTCTATTATTCTGACATAGAAGATCTAAGATTACGTTATCCAATGTGTTTTGTTTTTAAGACACTTGAGTGTTATTTGGGGAAGATTTGGCTGCTGTTTGGAGATTGAGCAACCATTAACCTATTAGCATTTAAACTGGCCACATCAGACCCAAATATTCTTACTGTTTTATGTTCAAACCAACCAGATCCAGCCTCTCATATCTATCCTACAATATAATCATCATCATCATTTAGCATCCGCTTTCCATGCTAGCATGGGTTGGATGGTTCAACTGGGGTCTGGGAAGCCAGAAGGCTGCACCAGGCTCCAGTCTGATCTGGCAGTGTTTCTACACCTCGATGCCCTTCCTAATGCCAACCACTCCGTGAGTGTAGTGGGTGCTTTTTATGTGCCACCGGCACAGGTGCCAGATGAGGCTGGAAAACGGCCATGATCGGATGGTGCTTTTTACGTGCCACCCGACACGGAGGCCAGGCGAGGCTGGCAGGCCAATATACAATCACATCATTGAGATCTCAAAACTACAAGATAATGCATGATTAATTCAGAACAATGTGAATGAAAAGCATTACTGTTGACAGAATAATTTGAATGCTAAAGGGGGTTAAGAGTTTCCATTTCCAGTTTCAATGCTCTCTTTGTTTTTTTCATCAGCACTCATCACCTACTTACCCCATTGTTATGATCTGTCTTTCCCTCTCTTCCACCATACTCTGCTCCTCTAGCTAGGCTGATTGTGTATCATGTCTACATGACCTGTTTATTGCAAACTATATATCTTCCTCTACCAACCTGGCCATATCATCTTGCATTCATCAAGCACTTGATTAAATATTTTACCTGTAATTATTTTACCTCGGCTAGATTCTAGCCCTATGAAATTCCTTCTCATCCCATGTTTTTCTCTCTCAGTTACCAGTCTGATGAATTTCAAACTCAGCATTAATCACACTGACTTCCCCCTGTGCAATTCATCTCTATCTTTTAGTCTGCAAATCTCTGACTAATTAATTTAAAAAAAAAATTTTTTGCATGGCACCTTGGGCAAGTGTCTGCTATTATAGCCTCAGGCCGACTAAAGCCTTGTGAGTGGTTTTTGTAGACGGAAACTCAAAGAAGCCCGTCGTATATATGTATATATATGTGTGTCTATGTTTGTCCCCCTAGTGTTGCTTGACAACCGATGCTGGTGTGTTTATGTCCCCGTCACTTAGCATTTCAGCAAAAGAGACCGATAGAATAAGTACTGGGCTTACAAAGAATAAGTCCCAGGGTCGATTTGCTCAACTAAAGGCGGTGCTCCAGCATGGCCGCAGTCAAATGACTGAAACAAGTAAAAGAGTAAAAGAGTATCAAATCATTTACTTGATTTCCATGTCTCCTGACTAAGGACAACTTCTTCCTTCTGTCACACCTGTCTCACAGGGGCCTTGAAGGGGTCATGAGCCCTGCCTTTCCTTCTCTGACCCAGCCATAAAGAAAATACAAAGCAAAAACAAAAACAAAAAAAAACAACTTTCATATAAGAAATGACTATAATTAACACTGTGATTTTAATTTGTAAATCTTTTGAATTTTAAAACAAGGAACCAAATGGTGACTGTTCAGGTCACAATCGAAGGCATCCAGATGCCAGTGGTGACGGGATGGGCATTGGAATTAGTCCCAGATATTACCAAATACCAAAAGAGGGAGACTTTATGAACATGAAATTGAAAGACTGTATGTCGAAGGTATGTGTTTTTATCACATTTCTCTTTACTTAGGAGACACTCCACATTTCTACTTAAGCTAGCAGCTTAGTCCACATATGTTAAATCGTTTAATGTTCACTGTTTATTGGGGTGGGGACATTAAATACCTAATTAAAAGTACATATGACACGTTAGGCTAAGTAAAATCCTGACGATCCATGCAAACAGGCATGTCCTCTACATCTCTCTCTCTCTCTCAGCCAGATCCTAGTCTTGCAGGCTCAGGGGTGCTGGTGCTCAGGGGTGCCAGGTGCTTGAGCTGACTCCACCTAAAGGTGCCTCTGCTGGTGTCACATTAAAGCGCCTGGGTCGATGTCATGTTAAAAGCAGCCAGTGCACTGTAAAGTGGTTGGTGTTAGGAAGGGTATCCAGCTGTAGAAACCACACCAGAACTGACAAATGGAGCCCGGGTGGCTCTCTAGCTGGCCATCTCCTATCAAACCATTCAACCCATGTGACAGTGGAGAACTGACGTTAAACGATGTGTTGAGGAAATGACAACACCGTTTTAATTAGTAAGAAGTAAGGGAGACAACTAATCTTTCACGCTTTTTTATGCTGTTAAACATCTACTTAATGATTTTCTCATCAGTAATTAGGCAAGTATGGTCAAGTTTCTTCCTTACAGAGGATGTTTAATAATCTATAACATGTTCAGAGCTGTTTCTTGTGTTTGTTAAAATAATTAAACTAATTGCCATTACCCGAATGCTGGAGATAAATGAAGCCAGCATGCTTTGGTAGATGTAATGTTGCTGTGGATCAGCAACAAGGTATAGACCAGCTGAGGAATAAGCTGGATAGAAAAGGAATGAGATGTGAGTGCGTTGGAGAGACAATTGCATTGATACAAACGTGTAATGCATAAGGATTATACAGACAGTTAAATAAGTGTTTGGAGATTCAATTTGGAAAAAAGAAAAAAAAAACTGCAGAAGTGGAAAAACAAAGGAGACAGGGACAGAAGTGGTGACATCTGATCTCAGGTTGTTGAACTGTAAGGAAAAGATGATGATAAAGGAACACAACAAATGGCAAGATGCTGTGTTTGGAAGGAATCTGTCTAGTCCATGCAAGCATAGGAAAGTCTATATAAAGATTATGAAGGTAGTGGTGGTGGTAATGATGATGATGATGATGAGTTTGAATGTTGATCATACAGGGAAATTAATGCAAGCACTGGCAACTGATGTCTATATATATCATATCTGTTTGTGAGATATGCAGTTGATTTGGTTGAATTTTTTTAAGTAGTCACTTGACTGCTTCCATATTGTGTCACTATTTAGTTAACCCAGATTACAGTTATACAACTGGTATTGAGTTCGATAGGTGTGAAGGCATGGCTTGTATAAAAAAATTCAAATTTGGGTCCAGGCTCTGCATTGAAATAAACCAGGTATTCAACATTTTAGCATTCAAATTATTCTGTCAAATGTAATACTTAACTATACATATTGCTTTAATTAATCATGCATTATCTTGTAGCTTTGAGGTTTTGATGATGTCATCATCATCATCATCGTTTAACGTCCGCTTTCCATGCTAGCATGGGTTGGACGATTTTGACTGAGGGCTGGCGAGCCAGGCTCCAATCTTGATCTGGCAGAGTTTCTACAGCTGGATGCCCTTCCTAATGCCAACCACTCCGAGAGTGTAGTGGGTGCTTTTTACGTGCCACTGGCACGGGGGTCAGTCAGGCGGTACTGGTAATGACCTCACTCGAATCTTTGCCAGTACTTTCGAGCGAGGTCATTGCTAGATGTGATTGTTTATTTTTAGAATGACATTGTAGAGTAGGTATGAGAGGCAGGATCTGGCCAGTTTGAACCCAAAACAGGTAGAATATTTTGGTCAGATATTGCTGGTTTAGATACTAAAGGGTTAATGAGTAGGTGGGTGTTTAATAATTCTCTAACTTCAAAATCCATATTTTTTTATCTGTCAGGATCAGAAATTACACCCACAAAGGTCTGATATTCTTTCTGAGTTCCAGCGTCACACAGCCAATATCCAATCTCTTATGAATGAAAAGTAAGTCAGTCTTATTAGATTTTTTTTGTTTATCTGAAATATCCCATTATAATCCTCTGCTCACTGACTGGTGAAGGCATGAATGCTTCAGCTTCTCATTTTTCTCCTCTGTAAATCAAATCTGTTTTGTCTGTGTAAGTAAAGTTACAACTGTCTGGTGCTGGTGTACAATATTCTACAGACATGTGTTGTAAATAAATATAAATGCACCCTTTTAAAGCCTAGCCAGGCTCATGGGCCCGGTTTCCCAGTTTCCGTGGCTTATGTGTTCCCCAGCTGGACGGGACGCCAGTCCATCGCAGCATTATTCATTTTTGCCAGCTGAGTGGACTGGAGCAACTTGAAATGAAGTGTTTTGCTCAAGAACCCAACGCGTCGCCCGGTCCAGGAATCGAAACCACAATCTTAGGATCATGATGCTGACACCCTAACCACTAAGCCATGCACCTCCACGACATGTGTTGTATATACTCCTAATCTTATTATTATTTAGATCTTTTTTATATATGCCTGGGTCAGTACCCTTAGTTTTTGCAGGACCTCCTTGACCACTGTAATTGATATCATTAATCCTCGTCATCATCATTGTCATCGTCATCATTTTAACATCCACTTTCTCTATACTTGTATGGGTTGAAGGAATTACACTGAAGCACTTCTAAGGCTGGACACCTTTCTTGTCACCAACCCTCTTCCCCATGGCCATACAATGGCCAGACATATTTTTGTTGCAGAAAATTGGACATGAATGACACCACTTGTATGACATTGACACTTGCTTACGACTATCACTCCCTGTCAAGACAAAGTGAAAAACACACAAACACACGCATGAGCATGCACACACTTGTAAGTTAATACATGCAGGAAAAGATCTGGGCAAAGAATTGCAGAGAGCCAACGTCCTTAGATGGAAGGATTGGGTAGAGTGACTACTGCAGGACTTGGGGGTTGGGGTCAACCAGAGGATTGTGCAAAGCTCCACTGTCTGGTTTGGCATGGTTTTTAAGGCTGGATGCCCTTCCTAATGCTGGCCACTTTGCTGAGTGGATTGGGTGCTTTTCATATGGCACCAAACAAAGACACATACACATCATCATCGTCAGTAACAGTAACATCACTACAAGTTTTTATGTTTGTACTTCTACATTGATAAAGGCTGGGCTATTCTGCAGTCTGCCGTCTTTAGAATCACATCTTCGGATGGTTTCCATGATTTGCCCCTCCTGCGGCTTTTTCCCTCTGATAACTTACATCAAACATTTTTATCAAACACTCCCAACCAACAGCACCACTCCCACTACTGACATCATCATTATAAACCTAATCTTCATCACAATCCTCACCATCATCAGTGTCATTGTAATCCTCCTCTTCCTCCTCCTCATCACCACCACCACCATTCGCTTTTATTATCACCCTCTTCCGTCTTCTCTCCTCCATATCATTGTCATCAATTCAGCACTTTATCATTATGTCCCAAACCAGTGTTATCACTTTTTGTCATATTGCCAAATACTAAAATCTAACCTTGCCATCCCCTGCCTGTTTTCTTTGGTCCCTTTCTTTCATGGTAACTCCCAGCTGCCAGTACACATTTTTCTCAGCCAGCACTCATAGTCCATTTGCTCTGCATCACATGTCTCACACCCATGCAGTCATCTTTCCTGAATGTATCAGCTTAGCTGCTCTCACTCTCTTCCCATTAACACTGCTTAATATGACAATCATGATTTTTTTTTTATCATGCAGGATATTTGACATTGTGGAAGCCTATGAGAGACGGATAAAGTTGTTGGAGAAGGATCTAGAATACTATCAGTAAGTTTTATTAGTTGCATTTGGAAATTGTAGTTGTGATACCTGTGCCGGTGGCACGTAAAAAGCACCATCCGTACGTGGCTGATGCCAACACCGCCTTGACTGACTTCTGTGCCGGTGGCACGTAAAAAGCACCAACCAATCGTGGACTATGGCCCCTATGCCGGTGGCACGTAAAAAGCAGCCACTACACTCATGGAGTGGTTGGCATTAGGAAGGGCATCAAGCTGTAGAAACACTGTCAGATCAGACTGGAGCTTGGTGCAGCCTCGTGGCTTCCCAGACACCGGTCGAACCGTCCAACCCATGCTAGCATGGAAAACGGATGTTAAACGATGATGATGATGATGGCATGTTTCTTGGGGTTATGAACACACTAATTTCAAGCAATATTATTTGATGAAAAGGCTTGTGGCATGAGCTGTTCAGGATTAAATTCATAGCTCTCTGCTTTTAAATTCTAGCATTCTTGGTTAGTTTATGCCTCCCAGATGGATGTGTGTGTGTGTATAAATTATATATATACATATTAAGTACAGGACATGACCAACGAGTGAAAAGTATGTAAACACACAAGAGATAAGTACGGGACAAAATACCAAAAGAAGATAACTACTTGTCAGTTGTTGACTGTTTTACTACTCCCTATTTTGTGCTTAGCAGCATCCAGAAATTTAAAAAATATAAAATTTGTGGAGAGTTAGGGCTTCGAATGAACAAACAACAACAGAGTGGACATACAGAGTAAACAATCGACGAAGACAAACACTAAGGGCTGTTATGCCAAGATGAATTGTAATGGGTAATGCCTGGGAGAAATTTTGAAAGGATATAGGATAAATACAAGAGAAGGAAATAGTAGAAGAGAAAAAATGTTGGGAGGCGAGAGAAATGATGTCATGGTTTTGGGGATTTCAGCAATGAAGGACATGTGATGCCTTCTCACTTCTTTCCACAAGGTCTTCAAGTAAACTCAAAGTTTTCTCTGTTCATTGTAGAAGCTTTGTTCTTACCAGTTTATCAGCGTTAATGGTATGTCGTTCATGTCAAGAATATAGAGACTTCAAGAGAACATGAAATAGTTCATTTTAAACTGTAGAACTCTAAGAAGATAAAGCTATGGCATATATATATATATATATATATATATAACCCCACTCGCTTCAAAATATCTAAAGACGAAATACGCACAGATCATGATTGGCTAAAGCTAAGTGAATTGTTCAACCTCGCTACGACTACCTTCATTCTTGCACTTATCTTTATTCTTTCACTATTCTTCAATTTCCATCTCATTGTATTGTTCCTCATTCTTTCAGTATTCCCTCATTACCCTGTCTAGCTCAAACATTTTTTTTCGTTTAGTCTTGCCACTCTGATTTTTCAAACCCATTTGCTAGCTCCGATTTTACAGAACCTTACTAAGCCACGATGTTATAGTAGTTATCAATAATGATTATTATTCCCTCTGATTTTTCTGATTTTCAAACCTATTTATCGATAATGTTGATTTTCAAACCTATTTATCAAATGTTTATTATCGACAATGCCGTCCCTAGTCAAATTTCCTCACACCGCTTTATCACTACGTGTTCCTTGACCTCTCTCTCTAACTAACCCTATCTCTCTCCCTGTTTCTCTATGTCCCCCTCTTCCCATAACCATCATCGCCATATCTCTCTCCCTAGGTCTCTGTATGCCCCCCCCCCTTCCATAACCATCATCGCCATATATAAAAGAGCGA
This sequence comes from Octopus sinensis, assembly GCF_006345805.1. Lineage (NCBI taxonomy): Eukaryota > Metazoa > Mollusca > Cephalopoda > Octopoda > Octopodidae > Octopus > Octopus sinensis. Next base: position 43,535,026 of record NC_043013.1, on the reverse strand, counting down.
TCGCATTATCGTTAACCCCACTCGCTTCAAAATATCTAAAGACGAAATACGCACAGATCATGACTGGCTAAAGCTAAGTGAATTGTTCAACCTCGCTACGACTACCTTCATTCTTGCACTTATCTTTATTCTTTCACTATTCTTCAATTTCCATCTCATTGTATTGTTCCTCATTCTTCAGTATTCCCTCATTACCCTGTCTAGCTCAAACATTTTTTTTCGTTTAGTCTTGCCACTCTGATTTTTCAAACCCATTTGCTAGCTCCGATTTTACAGAACCTTACTAAGCCACGATGTTATAGTAGTTATCAATAATGATTATTATTCCCTCTGATTTTTCTGATTTTCAAACCTATTTATCGATAATGTTGATTTACAAACCTATTTATCAAATGTTTATTATCGACAATGCCGTCCCTAGTCAAATTTCCTCACACCGCTTTATCACTACGTGTTCCTTGACCTCTCTCTCTAACTAACTCTATCTCTCTCCCTGTTTCTCTATGTCCCCCTCTTCCCATAACCATCATCGCCATATCTCTCTCCCTAGGTCTCTCTATGCCCCCCCCCCTTCCATAACCATCATCGCCATATATAAAAGAGCGATCGCATTATCGTTAACCTCACTCGCTTCAAAATATCTAAAGACGAAATACGCACAGATCATGATTGGCTAAAGCTAAGTGAATTGTTCAACCTCGCTACGACTACCTTCATTCTTGCACTTATCTTTATTCTTTCACTATTCTTCAATTTCCATCTCATTGTATTGTTCCTCATTCTTTCAGTATTCCCTCATTACCCTGTCTAGCTCAAACATTTTTTTTCGTTTAGTCTTGCCACTCTGATTTTTCAAACCCATTTGCTAGCTCCGATCTTACAGAACCTTACTAACCTACGGTGCACCCGCCCTCCAACCCCCACCGCACATGCCGGAAATTCCTATTCTTTGCCATTCCGGGGTTGCTTCCCATGAAGACTGCAAATGCTCTCACCATCCCTACCCCTCCCTACCCCTAGTCTCGACCTATGTAAGGTAATGTTCATACAGTGCAAAATATGAAAGGCTAGTGTTATGCAGGTTGTACTGAAGGCTACTTTACTACTTCATTTCTTGCACATGAATTCTGCCAAATGCAAGCTTTCTTTTCAGGTACACGAAGCTACTGTCCACCGTCCAAGGGTCTCTAGAGCCCATGCCTCCCACACCCTCAGGGTTGGCACCCTCAACGTTGGCACTCTGAAAGGTAGGTCTGGTGAGATAGTCGAGATGCTTGAACGGAGATGTGTGGATATATGTTGCATGCAAGAAATAAGGTGGAGAGGAGGATCAGCTAGCTTCCTCACAGGCAAGGAACGCAGGTACAAGATTTTCTGGGCAGGGAACACTGACGGGGTTGGTGGCGTGGGTATACTTATCGCTGAGAAATGGGTAGATAAAGTAATTGAGGTAATCAGAGTATGTGACAGAATACTTAAGATTAGATTAGTGCTTCATCATAGTTTAGCAACCATTATATCAGCCTATGCTCCTCAGTCGGGGCTACCTGATGGACAGAAAGACCGATTCTATGACACTCTACTGCAGACTACCTCGTCAACGAACGACAGAGACCTTATCTTTGTGGCTGGTGACTTCAATGGTCACATTGGACGACATGCTGGGGGCTTCCATGGCGTACATGGAGGCTATGGCTATGGCTCCCGAAACAAGGAGGGAACCAGGCTGCTGGAGTTCTGCGATGCAAATAATCTTATGATTTGCAACACTAACTTCAGGAAACCTACCAGCCACCTAGTCACTTACCGATCGGGCCAACATACCAGCCAAATTGACTACATCCTTGCAAGGCAAAGGGAGAGTTGGCTGCTTATAAATGCCAAAACCTTCCCAGGTGAAGAATGTACCCCACAACATAGACTGGTAGTTAGTGACTTTAGGATCAGGACTAGGAGGACAACCAGAAGACCACCAATATGGAGAAGAAGGATCTGGAAGCTTAAAGATCCTGCAAATGGACAGAGATTTAGAGACATATTACTTGAAGCCTCTGACGAGGTTGAAGGGGATCGAGCATCACAGGGGGTAGAAGACAGCTGGACGTTTCTAAGGTACAACCTGCTGAGAGCCACTGACCAGATCTGTGGCTGGTGCAAAGTCCCCTCTCGACCTAGAATAACGTGGTGGTGGAACAATATTGTAGACAGGGCTATTAGAGAAAAGAGACAGGCTTGGAAGGTCTGGAAAAATGGGGGTAGCAGGGAATTGTATCAGACTGCCAAAAGAGAAGCTAAGAGACAGGTTTATTTAGCCAGAGGGGAAGCAGATAAGAAAAAATTTGCCAATGTTCTGCGCCGTGAGGACCAAAGACTGGAGGTGTTTCGCGTTGCAAGACAGTGTGTGAGAGAGAATCGTGATGTGTAGGAGAGAAGTGTGTTCGCATGGAAGATGGTTCACTTGCGCTAAATGAGGATGCAAAGAGAGAGGCTTGGAGATGCCACTATGAAAGTTTGCTGAATAAAGAAAATGAATGGGATAAAGAGAGTCTGCCGAATGTTGACCCAACAGAGGGACCAGCTATCCGAGTTGATAGTTCCGTGGTAGCTAAGGCAATTAGAAGCATGAAGACAGGAAAAGCCCCAGGCCCATCAGGAATCACTGCAGAGATGCTCAAAATGTCTGGTAGTGTTGGCTATAGCCTAGTCACCCATATAGTTAATCAGGTGATACACAAAGGAGTCATACCCAATGACTGGTGTAGCAGCATAATAGTCAACTGCTACAAAGGTAAAGGTGATGCCCTAGATACAAATAATTACAGAGGTATCAAGCTGTTGGATCAGGTGATGAAGGTTACGGAGAGGGTCATAGCCCAACTAATTAGAGAGAGAGTTAGTTTAGATGAGATGCAGTTTGGGTTTGTGCCAGGAAAAAGTACTACTGATGCTATATTCCTGGTAAGGCAGCTGCAGGAGAAATACCTAGCCAAAGATAAGCCCCTGTACCTGGCTTTTGTTGACATGGAGAAAGCCTTTGACAGGGTCCCCCGATCCCTTATCTGGTGGGCAATGAGGAAACTAGGGATAGATGAATGGTTAGTGAGAGCTGTGCGGGCCATGTATAGGGATGCTGCTAGTAGGGTGAGGGTTGGAAACGAGTACAGTGAAGAATTCCGGGTAGAGGTAGGGGTCCACCAAGGCTCAGTACTCAGCCCCCTCCTATTTATCATAGTCCTCCAGGCAATAACGGAGGAATTCAAGTCAGGATGCCCTTGGGAGCTCCTCTATGCTGATGACCTTGCTCTAATTGCTGAGTCGCTATCAGAACTGGAGGAGAAGTTTCAGGTGTGGAAACAAGGATTAGAATCGAAGGGCCTCAGAGTCAATCTAGCTAAAACCAAAGTCGTAATCAGTAGGAAGGTAGACAAATCACAAACGCCTTCAGGTAGATGGCCCTGCTCGATCTGTAGAAAAGGTGTAGGTAGAAACTCTATAAGATGCACCAAGTGTAAGCTATGGACACATAAGAGGTGCAGCAATGTCAAAGGAAGGCTAACTAGGAAGATGGTTTTTGTATGTGGCAGATGCTCAGGAACAATAAACACTGAAAATGCTCTGAGACCAACTTCCGTCACTTTCCAGGGAGAAAAACTAGAAATAGTTGATAGTTTCCGTTACCTAGGTGACCAAGTCAGCAGCGGGGGCGGGTGTGCTGAAAGTGTAACTGCTAGAGTAAGAATAGCTTGGGCAAAGTTCAGAGAGCTCTTACCCCTGCTGGTGACAAAAGGCCTCTCGCACAGAGTGAAAGGCAGACTGTATGATGCGTGTGTACGAACAGCCATGCTACATGGCAGTGAAACATGGGCCGTGACTGCTGAGGATATGCGTAAGCTCGCAAGAAATGAAGCCAGTATGCTCCGATGGATGTGTAATGTCAGTGTTCATAATCGACAGAGTGTAAGTACCTTGAGAGAAAAGCTGGACCTAAGAAGCATCAGTTGTGGTGTGCAAGAGAGACGATTGCGCTGGTATGGTCATGTGGCGAGAATGGATGAAGATAGTTGTGTGAAAAAGTGCCACACCCTAGCGGTTGAGGGAACCTGTGGAAGAGGCAGACCCAGGAAAACCTGGGACGAGGTGGTGAAGCACGACCTTCGAACTTTAGGTCTCACTGAGGAAATGACTAGAGACCGAGTCCTCTGGAAGTGTGCTGTGCGCGAGAAGACCCGCAGGACAAGTGAGTCCATAACCCGTGGCCTTCTACTTGGGATGGAGCCAGCCTACGTATGCATACCTTCCCTTCTTGGGACACAAAACTCTACTTGTGAAGACCTGTTGAGGCAAGTGAGGATCAACTCTACTTGTGAAGACCTGTTGAGGCAAGTGAGGATCAGAATCGAAATCGATCAATGGAAATTGCAGATGTGTACCAGTGCTGGTGGCATGTCGAAACTCTACTTGTGAAGACCCGTTGAGGCAAGTGAGGATCAGAATGGAAATCGATCAATGGAAATTGCAGATGTGTTACCAGTGCCGGTGGCATGTAAGAGAACCTTCCGTTTCGTGACCGTTGCCAGCACCGCCCCGTTTCGTGTCCGTTGCCAGCCTCGCCTGGCCCTTGTGCCGGTGGCACATAAAAAGCACCATCCGTTCGTGGCCGTTTGCCAGCTCTGTCTGGCACCTGTGCGGGTGGCACGTAAAAAGCACCCACTACACTCACGGAGTGGTTGGCGTTAGGAAGGGCATCCAGCCGTAGAAACACTGCCAGATTTGACTGGGCCTGATGAAGCCTTCTGGCTTCACAGACCCCAGTAGAACCGTCCAACCCATGCTAGCATGGAAAACGGACGCTAAACGATGATGATGATGATGATGATATATATATATATATATTGGTGTCATGGCCAATGCTGGTGTTTCGTAACTGGCACCCGTGCTGGTTGCACATAGAAAGCACCCACTACACTCACGGAGTGGTTGGCGTTAGGAAGGGCATCCAGCCGTAGAAACACTGCCAGATTTGACTGGGCCTGATGAAGCCTTCTGGCTTCACAGACCCCAGTAGAACCGTCCAACCCATGCTAGCATGGAAAACGGACGCTAAACGATGATGATGATGATATATATATATATATTATATATATATATATATATATATATATATATATATATATATATATATTATATATATATATATATTTACATATACATGCTAACACACATATAGACATGCATACACAAGCTCATATATACTCATATATATGCACACACCTACATAGTTTGTTTATTGTTGACTTTAATTATTAATAGAGGTAATATTTATCCCCACTTCAACGTGGATGTTAGAACAAACCATACTGCAGTTTATACCATAAGAGAAACTCTCATATTAGCTTTTGTGTAAAATGCACTCTTGTTTAAATTGCTTGTGAGATAAACCCCCACCACCTCCAGCACCAAGTCCACCAGATCACATGATTTCGGCCTTCCTTTGTCTCATCAGTGATTGACACTTGGCCATAAGAGAAACTCCCATGGTATCTACTACAGTATTGTTTGTTCCAACAGAATGTCTACATTTAAGAGGGGATAGATATTACCTCTCAGTGTTAATACTTTCTCTGTTACAAATATGTATCTTTTAATTATTGATTTATACTTGCTCTGTGGCATTGGAAACATTTTTATGTTATTTATATGTATATTCACTCTAAATATCTATCTATCTACCTAACTACTTACCTACCTACCTACCTGCCCATCTACCTCCCTTCTTACCTACCTACCCAAACCCACCCATCTACCCATACACACAAAAAACAAATGCTGTTTATTGTTGATATAAATTATCAATTTGTGCTTGCACTATGAGGTTTCAAATAATTTTATCTTATTTTTATTTTGCAAATTTTTTTCTGGGTATCACTTCATTTACCATTTTCACGTCAGCCAGAAGCAAATCAACTCTATAGTTGCTTCCGCAATACAGAAAAGCAGTGAGCTTGCTAGTACATATACTATAATATAGTATATTCTGTATAACGGATTATTTCATTATTGTTATCTTTATAGGAAGAAGCACCAAAGTATTGAAGAAGAGGAAGGATTTCTGAGCCATAAGTCTGTTCTACACAGGGTAAGTATTCTGTATTGTTTGTGTTCATTGATGCTCTGTCTGTGAGCCTGACATATATATATATATATATATTATTTACATATACATGCTAACACACATATAGACATGCATACACAAGCTCATATATACTCATATATATGCACACACCTACATAGTTTGTTTATTGTTGACTTTAATTATTAATAGAGGTAATATTTATCCCCACTTCAACGTGGATGTTAGAACAAACCATACTGCAGTTTATACCATAAGAGAAACTCTCATATTAGCTTTTGGTGTAAAATGCACTCTTGTTTAAATTGCTTGTGAGATAAACCCCCACCACCTCCAGCACCAAGTCCACCAGATCACATGATTTCGGCCTTCCTTTGTCTCATCAGTGATTGACACTTGGCCATAAGAGAAACTCCCATGGTATCTACTACAGTATTGTTTGTTCCAACAGAATGTCTACATTTAAGAGGGGATAGATATTACCTCTCAGTGTTAATACTTTCTCTGTTACAAATATGTATCTTTTAATTATTGATTTATACTTGCTCTGTGGCATTGGAAACATTTTTATGTTATTTATATGTATATTCACTCTAAATATCTATCTATCTACCTAACTACTTACCTACCTACCTACCTGCCCATCTACCTCCCTTCTTACCTACCTACCCAAACCCACCCATCTACCCATACACACAAAAAACAAATGCTGTTTATTGTTGATATAAATTATCAATTTGTGCTTGCACTATGAGGTTTCAAATAATTTTATCTTATTTTTTATTTTGCAAATTTTTTTTCTGGGTATCACTTCATTTACCATTTTCACGTCAGCCAGAAGCAAATCAACTCTATAGTTGCTTCCGCAATACAGAAAAGCAAGTGAGCTTGCTAGTACATATACTATAATATAGTATATTCTGTATAACGGATTATTTCATTATTGTTATCTTTATAGGAAGAAGCACCAAAGTATTGAAGAAGAGGAAGGATTTCTGAGCCATAAGTCTGTTCTACACAGGGTAAGTATTCTGTATTGTTTGTGTTCATTGATGCTCTGTCTGTGAGCCTGACATATATATATATATATATATATATATATATATAATTTATATATAGAGGGCATTATACATACATGCCAGGAGGCATTGTATATACATGCCAAACGCTAAGAGGGACAATCAGTCATTTCTACCAAAAATATACTAATCCCACCGAATGCAATTTTTCAAAGTAAGACATTTAAAAATATAGCCTGTATCACAGTGATTCATACTTACGTAATCATCAGCAGGCCTGAATGTATTATAAATAAACAACGACCCTGCCTCGCTTAAGCCGATCAGCTAACTGATCAACATCAACGAAGCACATGGGTGAGTTTATATATATTACATCCGGGTAAATGGTAAACTTTTACGAATTGCATTTCGGGAGAGGAAAAGTTTTTTCGGAATAAAAATTTAGCAATTAAGGACAACTACTAATAAGGAAAACTTAACAAGAAATTGTCAGGTAGATAGCGTAAAAACCTCATAAGAGAAAAAATTTCGAAAAAAAATTTCGAAAAAAATTATTTTTATTGAACATATTAATTTATATATAGAGGGCATTATACATACATGCCAGGAGGCATTGTATATACATGCCAAACGCTAAGAGGGACAATCAGTCATTTCTACCAAAAATATTACTAATCCCACCGAATGCAATTTTTCAAAGTAAGACATTTAAAAATATAGGCCTGTATCACAGTGATTTCATACTTACGTAATCATCAGCAGGCCTGAATGTATTATAAATAAACAACGACCCTGCCTCGCTTAAGCCGATCAGCTAACTGATCAACATCAACGAAGCACATGGGTGAGTTTATATATATTACATCCGGTAAATGGTAAACTTTTACGAATTGCATTTCGGGAGAGGAAAAGTTTTTTCGGAATAAAAATTTAGCAATTAAGGACAACTACTTAATAAGGAAAACTTAACAAGAAATTGTCAGGTAGATAGCGTAAAAACCTCATAAGAGAAAAAATTTCGAAAAAAATTATTTCTTATTGAACATATTAATTTATATATAGAGGGCATTATACATACATGTATTCGGTGGGATTAGTAATATTTTTGGTAGAAATGACTGATTGTCCCTCTTAGCGTTTGGCATGTATATACAATGCCTCCTGGCATGTATGTATAATGCCCTCTATATATAAATTAATATGTGTCCATTTTTTTTTTTTCAGAAAACTGCAAGTTCCTTCCACTCTTATGGGCTTAGTAGTTCTTTACCTGCTACCTAGGGGAATAAATTAGTAGTGCGGAGGGACGTATGGAGAGGGTAATGGCTAGAATAAGAATAGGATGAAGAAAATCCAGAGAGCTTTTACTTCTGTAGACAATGAAAGGTTTCTCTCTCCAAGTGAAAGGAAGAAAGTATGATGCATGTATATGAACAGCATGAAATGTGGGCCCTGAATGCAAGAGGACATGTGAAGGCCAGAAGGAATGAAGTTAGTATGCTCCACTGGATGTGTAAAGTAAGTGTGCATGTGCAATAGAGTGCTAGTGTATTGAGAGAGAAGTTGGGCCTCAATCACAGCTGTGCAGAGTCTAAATAACTAACCTGACATGAAGTTCCTAATGTGTTTGTATATCTGTGTACATATTCAGTATTCAACTCAGGAAGACCTAGTGATATTTGGACAGAAGTGGTGAAAGCTTAACTCAGGGTGCAGAATCTCAGGAAGATAATGAATGACCGTAACTAGTTGCCATACATTGTGTTGGAGTAGATCTGTACAATTCATGCAGACATGGCAAAAAAATAGACGTAAAAATAGCAACGTTGGGGATGACTTATTTATATCATATTTTAATGCTTCCTCTTTTGATAACTCTCTTTTACTCTTTTACGTGTTTCAGTCATTTGACTACGGCCATGCTGGAGCACCGCCTTTAGTCAAACAAATTGACCCCAGGACTTATTCTTTGGAAGCCTAGTACTTATTCTATCAGTCTCTTTTGCCGAACTGCTAAGTTACGGGGACGTAAACACACCAGCATCGGTTGTCAAGCGATGTTGGGGGGACAAACACAGACACACAAGCATATACACACACATACATACATATATATATATACACACACATATATATATATATATATATATATATATATATATATATATATATATATATATACATATATACGACAGGCTTCTTTCAGTTGCCGTCTACCAAATCCACTCAAAAGGCTTTGGTTGGCCCAAGGCTATAGTAGAAGACTCTTTCCCAAGATGCCACGCAGTGGGACTGAACCCAGAACCATGTGGTTGGTAAGCAAGCTGCTTACCACACAGCCACTCCTTAGCATAACCATTAGATGTTTCTTTTTTCTTCTACCAACCTCACTGAAATTTATTTACTTTCAGAATCAGGAGAAGACCCTGAAAGACTATGTCAAGAAGGTCAACCTGCTGGAAGCCAAACTGAAAATGTTAGAGTTGGAAAAACAGTCAAGGTAACCATCACAACTTTCATTAGTTTCACTACTCTTGTAGCTTCTGATATGTATTTCGGTGTCCCTTATTGCTCAAAAATCAATGGAAATTGTAGTTGTGATACCACAGCCGGTGGCATGTAAAAGAACCATCCGAATGTGACCATTGCCAGCGCCACCCCAACTGACTTCTGTGCCAGTGGCAGGTAAAAAGCACCAACCGATCGTGGCCGTTGCCAGCCTCGCCTGGTTGGCATTAGGAAAGGCATCAAGCTGTAGAAACTCTGCCAGATCAAGATTGAAGCCTGGTGCCGCCATCTGGTTCGTAAGCCCTCAGTCATTCGTCCAACCCATGCTAGCACGGAAAGCGGATGTTAAACGATGATGATGATGATGATGATACCAGTTGCCAGGTATGTGTTTGTTATGTGAAATTGGTATATCCAATTAGGTTACACTTATTTAAGTTACAGCTATTCAAGCAATGTGTTCTTGGATTTTGTGATGAAGAAGGAGTAAGAAGCCTCGAAATATGCAAATACACCCATTACCTATTTTTCCATCCTTGATCACATTGATTACATCATCATCATCATCATTTAACGTCCACTTTCCATGCTAGCATGTGTTGGACGGTTCAACTGGGGTCTGGGAGACCAGAAGGCTGCACCAGGCCCAGTCTGATCTGGCAGTGTTTCTACAGCTGGATGCCCTTCCTAACGCCAACCACTCCGTGAGTGTAGTGGGTGCTTTTTACGTGCCACCGGCACAGGTGCCAGATGAGGCTGGCAACGGCCACGATCAGATGGTGCTTTTTACGTGCCACCGGCACAGGTGCCAGATGAGGCTGGCAACGGCCACGATCAGATGGTGTTTTTTACGTGCCACCGGCACAGGTGCCAGATGAGGCTGGCAACGACCACGATCGGATGGTGCTTTTTACGTGCCACCGGCACAGAGGCCAGTCGAGGCAGTGCTGGCAATGGCCACGTTCGGACGGTTCTCTTATGTGCCACCGGCACTGCTATCACGACTACAATTTCCATTGATGTTGATCGATTTCGATGAAATGTAACTTTCAGTGCTGGCTCTGGTTTGTATAGAAAATGTCTTTATTTTCATTTATTCTCAGTAGCTTGATCAGAAAAGAGCAGGCTTCATAGGTTCACTTGTACTTGTCTCAGTATGTGTCTGGAAAATTCGCCGTCAGAAATTTCACCATATAGGAAAATTCACTACAAGATAAATTCACCGTATGAGCAATGATAAAATGTATTACTCTTTTACTCTTTTACTTGTTTCAGTCATTTGACTGCGGCCATGCTGGAGCACCGCCTTTAGTTGAGCAAATCGACCCTGGGACTTATTCTTTGTAATCCTGGTACTTATTCTATCGGCCTCTTTTGCCGAACCGCTAAGTTACGGGGATGTAAACACACCAGCATCAGTTATCAAGCGATGTTGGGTGGGTGGGGGGACAGACACAGACACACAAACATATACACACACACATACATACATACATACATACATATATATTATATATATATATATATATATATATATATATATATATATATATATACATACATACATATATATACATATATACATATATACGATGACATTCTACCAGTGTCCGAAGTTTGAAAGTGTTTAGTTACAAAAAATTATTTTTTAAATCTGTAAGTCAAAAGGTAAAAATCCCAGTTCTGCTGTGGTCGATGGGTCTTCTTGAGTATAGCTACAAACCAGATATCTCAGTCCTTAGTCATCTCCTTCATAAGGCTCAGTGTCCTGCGGTCTGGCTGTTACATATGATACACAGAACAGGCAAAAAATTAAATTCAGATCAGAATTTTTGGCCAGTTCTTTTTAAAACAAATTATTGTTGCTAATTAACCTTCAATTTTTTTTTCATCTGAGTTTGCCAATAAAAAGGTAAATTCTGAGGGAAAGGAACTTTTTGAAAGCAGAGCTGATCTCTCTTGAATACTGTGGTGACCAGTTTTTTCCCCCCACTATTTTTACCAAAATCTGTTCAAATTCACCATATTTTATTTATTTATGCTATTTCGTTTTTTAATTCCCACTTAAATTCTCAGCTTAATGTGTCTATACTTTCAGAGTGAGTACCAAGGACTCGAGGATGTCACCTAACGCATCTTGTCATAAATTTGTTGATAATGAGAGCTGTAAGGAGACACAGCAATCACACAACGACAGGTTAAATTTACAGGTAAGTTAAGTAGAAATCTCTCAGTGTGGCCGTGTGGTAAGAAATTTGCCTCCCAACCACATGTTTCTAGGTTCGGTCCCATTGCATGGCTCCTTGGGCAAGTGTATTCTACTATAGCCCTGGGCTGACCAAAGCCTTGTGAGTGGATTTGGTAGACAGAAATTGAAAGAAGTTCATCGTGTGTGCGTGTGTGTGCTTGTGTCCATATATGTGTGTGTGTCATTGAGTTTGTGTTTGTTCTCTCATCACTGTTTGACAACCAGTGTTGGTTTGTTTACATCCCTGTCACTTAGAAGTGTGGCGAAAAGAGACCAATAAAATAAATACCAGGCTTAGAGAAAAAAATAAGTGCTGTTGATTTGTTCGATTAAACCCTTCAAGGCAGTGCCCCAGCATGGTCGCAACACAGTAACTGGAACAAATAAAAGATAAAAGATAAACAATATTTTCTTGTTTTCATCTTTTTTCTTTACTTTGAATTTGTAGAAAGTTTATTTATTTGAACTTTAGAAGCTGGCATAAAATGTATATTGGTGTCGATGGTGGGATGAAGGTAGCTTTGAAGGTGTTGGTGGTTGCGATAGGAAGTGTTGATGATAATGAGTGGTAGTGTTGGTGATTGTAATAGTGGTGGCAATAATAATAGTGATGGTGTTGATGGTGGGGTTGTTGGTTGTGGTGTCGGTAATAGTATAATGCTGATCACATCATCGTTGGCAGCAGGGATGGTGGTGTAAGATGAAGGATATGTGATTGTATCAGGAAGATGACGATGATGACGGCGATGATTGATGCTGGTGGTGGCAGTGGTGGTAGTGGCGGTTTGATGAAATGAATACTGTGACCGACCTCATGGATTAGGACTAGACCAACCCTAGTCTATCTGATATGAAATGACTTTCATTTCATTCTTATAACTATCATCTGCAAATAGTCAAGTGTCCTGTAACTAGAAAAGCCAAACAGCGAAAGGCATAGATGTTAAAAGGAACTGTTGACTTTGTGTTTCATTCTTTAAGGGTCAATAAAAACAGGTACTGATTTTACCCTTTAGCATTTAAACTGGCCATATCTGGCCCAAATATTCTGCCTCTATTATCTTCAGATTTGTCAGATCTGGCCTCTCACACATAATCTACAATATTGATCTAAAAATAAACAATCACATCATTGAAATCTTGTAGCTATGAGGTACTCTTTTACTTGTTTCAGTCATTTGACTGTGGCCATGCTGGAGCACCGCCTTTAGTCGAGCAAATCGACCCCAGGACTTGTTCTTTGGAAGCCTAGTACTTCTATCAGTCTCTTTTGCCTAACCGCTAAGTTACGGAGATGTAAACACAGCACCATCAGTTGTCAAGCAATATTGGGGGAACAAACACAGACACACAAACATATACACACACATACATCTATATATATACATATATACGATGAGCTTCTTTCAGTTTCCGTCTACCAAATCCACTCACAAGGCTTTGGTTGGCCCGAGGCTATAGTAGAAGACACTTGTCCAAGGTGCCACGCAGTGGGAATGAACCCAGAACCATGTGGTTGGTAAGCAAGCTACTTATCACACAACCGCTCCTGCGCCACTATTATATACTAAGGTAATAAATGATTAATTCAAAACAATGTGAATAAATAATAATTACATTTGACAGAGTGATCTGAATGATAACCAACTAACTGGCACTCAGTCGGTTATGACTATGAAGGTTCTAGTTGATCCCAATCGACAGAACAACCTGCTCACGAAATTACCTTGCAAGTGGCTGAGCACTTGACAGACATGCGGATCTGTAGCGTAGCTCTTGGGGAGATTCAGAGTGAGACAAATGTGACAAGGCTGGCCCTTTGAAGTACAAATACTACTCATTTTTGCTATCTGTGCAGACTGGAGCAATGAAGAAGTAAAATGTGTTGTTCAAGAGCACAACAGCATACTGCTAGGAATTGAACCTGTGACCTTTCAATCATGAGCTGCATACCCTAACCACTAAGCTGCATGCCTTCACTTATCTGAATGATAAAGGGTTAATTGACAATACCCCACTTCCATCTTCCATCTTATATTTTTGGGGGCTTTCTGCCTTTGCCAGAAACCACTGCCTTTATTTCCATCCCAGGGGGTGCAATACAACCAATGTTTAAACTGGCTTCTTTTATAAACAGGAACTTTACCAAGCGTTAGATGTGGAGAACTCCAACCAGCTTCTCCCAGCTATTCAAAAAATGAAACACAATTTGAAGAGTATGGCCAAATATAGACAGGTGAGCATTGTTCCCTCAAAACATCTCAAGTAAATTTTCTTGTCACAAAAGCATGTACATTCTGTTTTTTTTTTTCCGTTTCAGCCAATTAACCTTTTGTGCATTTTAAAAAAATGATTGTACAAAAGATTATTTGCTCCAGCATGTGCATCTATGCACACATAGTTGCAAGATGTATGCTTGCATATGCATGCATGCACACACATGCATGTATACAATTTGAAGGCAAAGTACAAGGAAGGTGTTTTTCAACATTGCTATATTATTTTTAACTCTTGATTTTCCATTAGATTAAGTTGGATGGATTTACAAATCCTTAATTATATCTTCTTGTAAAATATTATTTAATATATATATATATATATACACATACACTTTAGATTGTGGATTGTTAGTATTCTGATTTTTTGTTTTTACATAACCTAAGTGGCCCTATGTAAAAGATTATTGTTATTGTTGGGTAAAACACTTCTGGAAAATTGAATCTACAATATGATTTCAGACACCAACTGTAGCTATTTCTCCTTCACACAGGGCCTTAACACTTAAAGCGCAACGGGCCACGATCGTGGCTGTCAGGCACAGGTCGACAGGCTAAAATCGTGGCCCAGATAGATGCATTTAATTTATGGGTGTTTGTTGGAGTCTAACCTCACTCAAATGCTCTGATACCCACAAGATTGCAAGAGGACTAATAATTCAACTAATGATTTTTCAGTTGATGTAAAACTTGCCACCATTATATACTAAGAAGATATTTTAACTATTTTTTTGTTTTTTCTGTGTGCATGGTAGTCTCATTTTCATAAAACGTGCTCAGCAGTCCATGCTGTGTAAGTGCAAATCTCAGTTCTCTATGGGTTAATGTCCTTGGGAAAGTACATAAATGTCACAACATCCATCTACTGTATCCCTCTCTAAAAGCCTGTTGGTATATGACATTAATATGAAAAGTTAAATGTTTGATATTTTACTCAGACCCTTTAGCACCTGTGTGATATGTGTATCTATGTACACACATACACACACACACACAAATATGTAAATGCACATATAAAATAGGTATTTTGGTAGAGTCATATTGGTCATTATATTCAGTTTTGCTTTATCATTTATGTATATATATATTATAGATATCAGTCTTTTGTTGTACATTTATATCTTCATCAGAACTATTACATCATGAAGTGTCATGTTACCCTTCAAACCCACACATAGGTACAGACATGGTTGTGTGATTAAAGAAGCTTACTTCCCAGTTCCCAGCCATGCAGTCTTGGGTTCAGTCCCACTGCATGGCACTTTCTACTATAGTCTTGGGCTGGCCAAAGTCTAGCAGGTGGATTTGGCAGACAGAAACTGAAAGAAGCTTATCATGTCTTTGTATGTGTATGTGTGTGTGTGTGTGTGTGTTTTTTTTTTCCTATATATATGCATAAATGTAATTCTTTTCCCAAATAAACTGCATTTCATATTCGATGCTTTGATAAAGCTCTAAGGTGTTACTCAGGCACTCAAGTATGAGTCCTGGCATCCTGTAACAGAAACAGCTGTAAGCTCATGAAGTTCATAAGATAATCCTTTATATCCTTTGTCATCTCATTTTCTTGTGTGTGTGAGTGTGTCTGTGTGTGTGTGTGAGTGAGTGTACCTTTGACTTGATATCATGTGATGGTTGTAAACGAGCATCAGTGTCATATCAGGGATGTTGCTGTTCATTTCCAGTCTTTGATGAAAAACATGCCTGGCCATGTGGAAATAGGAACTTGCTTGGAGACGGGTGAGGGTTAGCGAGAGGAAGAGCATCCAGCAGTAGAAAATATGCCTCAGCAAATTTCATCTGACCCTTGCAAGCATGGTAAAGTGGATATTAAATGATGATGATGAACTGTTACATACATTCCATACATTCTTGTTTCTATTTTGTGGTAGTTTTATCTGCTAAGAAAAGGCTCGGGAGTGCTTTCATATATCAACATAGACTGCAGTTCTTCTCTATGGAATTGTGCCAGTAAGGTATTAACATTTCTTTTTTTTTTTTTTTTACAGTATTGCTTTAAACTCTGCAGCTTGGTTCAACAGACACAAAATGGGAAGACTGAAGAACAATATGATATGACATCACGGCCTGTTCTTTCCGATGACACTCTAAAATACATCCTTGAAATGTTGGCCTTAGCCAACGATGACTTTCAGAATCGTCAGGTAAATATCATCTCTTACGTATCAAACTGTCTGTTATATTATATGAGAAACAGGATCTTTGCCTTTTGACCGACAGATTTAAAAAAATAATTTTTTGTAACTAAACACTTTCAAACTTCGAACACTGGTAGAATGTGTCATATAAAACATCTTTTACTCTTAGCATTTTTGAGAAAAACTTATATTTACGAAGTTATTTCACGTTAAAGTTTTCGTATTTCGGTAATTTCAACCAATCAATGATGTGTATTCAACTGAATAAAATTACTGCTGTTGTTTGTCAACAAGAACTTCCAGTGGTGTATATTTCGTTTGTCACTGTTATTTATGACAACCTTAACCCTAAAACCTTAACCCTAACCCTAAAACTCTAACCCTAACACCCTAACCTTAACCCTAAAACCATAACCCTAAAACCTTAAAACCAGTACAAATGCACGAACGATGTCATAAATAACAGTGACAAATGAAAAATACACCGCCGATAGTTGTTGTTGACAAACAACAGCAGTAATTTTATTCAGCTGAATACATGTCATTGATTGGTTGAAATTACCGAAATACGAGAACTTTAACATGAAATAACTTCGTAAATATAAGTTTTTCTCAAAAATGCTAAGAGCAAAAGATGTTTTATATGACACATTCTACCAGTGTCCGAAGTTTGAAAGTGTTTAGTTACAAAAAAATTATTTTTTAAATCTGTCGGTCAAAAGGTAAAGATCCGAGAAACAAAATGTCGGTGAGCCAGTAAGGTGGTGAGCTGGCAGAATCATTAGTACATCAGATAAAATGTTTAGTGTCTGTCTTTACAATCTGAGTTCAAATTCCACTGAGGTTGAATTTGCCTTTTATCATTTCAGGATTGATGAAATAAGTATCAGTTGAGCTCTGGGGTTGATGCAATCTTGACTATCCGCTTCCCCCACAAATTTCAGGCTTTGTGCTTTTAGTAGAAAGAATTATATAAGAAACACAATGGCAATGAGCTGGTAAGGTGGACAGTCGGCAGATTTATGAGTACACTGGACGAAATGCATTGCATATGTCTGAACATTCTGAGTTCAGATTTTGCTGAGATCAACTTTGTCTTTTATCCTTGATGAAATAAATGATCATTTCAGCATTGGGGTCAATGTAATCTCAACTGTACTCCACTCACAAAATTTTGGGTCTTGTGCCTATAGTAGAAAGCATCCTTTGATATATATGTATATATATATGTATATATATATATATATATGTATATATATATATATATATATTATATATATATATATGTATATATATATACACATATATATTTATATATATATATATATATATATATATATATATATATATATATATATATATATATATATATATATCGTATGTTTTGAAGAAGACTTTGCTGCTCTTTTTAGCAAGTCAAGCAGCCATGTAGTGACTCTCTTGTTTCATTTCTTCCAAAAATGGGTTTATGTTGCTGTTTGTTTTTAATCACCATTTTCCGAAATCTTTCCATCATTTTTCAGGATCTAGTTACCTGTTTCAATGAAATACTTACCTCCATTGTGCCTTGGACCAACATACAGCTTCATCCCTCCGACTCTTTTCAAGAAATGGTTACAAAGTTACAAATGGTCAATCAGTCATCTAATCACATTATTACCAAGGTTGGTGAATAAAACCCCTTTTTTTTTTGTAATCAAAAATCCTTCATTTTGCCCATCAAGTTAACATCTTTTTTTCTTTTGTTTCCCCTGATTGGATGTATGTCTCTACAGCAGTAGATCTGTGAAAGGTTATGATTACTGTCTGTCCTCATAAAGCTAAGGATTAAATATAAATCCAATTTGATAGATAAAACCTTTTTTTTTAAGGAAACATGGGAATTAGACTCTCACAAATACCCAGGAGGCTCCCTTGAAGTTGGAGGTAATTTGTGTGACCTTTTCTCTCTACAGCCCCAAACCACTTTCTCATCTCTTTGCTGTACCAATGCTATCCTATTGCTCCCCTACATACTTGTGTTCCCTCACTCACTGCATTCCCCCTTTTGCACCTTCATGAACTCCCTACTCATGCACCCAGAGCAATCCTCTATTATTCCATCTATATTCACACCCTTGTACTTTGAGAGTATTCTCTGGCACATTGCCACTGTTTCCCTCACTCTTCCTCTGACTGGGGTAACCATGTATCTCCTTTACTGCAAGACACCTGTTTCTGTCCCTTTATCATATATATTTCTTTATTGCCCACAAGGGGCTAAACATAGAGGGGACAAACAAGGACAGACAAACGGATTAAGTCGATTACATCGACCCCAGTGTGTAACTGGTACTTAATTTATCGACCCCGAAAGGGATGAAAGGCAAAGTTGACCTCGGCGGAATTTGAACTCAGAACGTGACGACAGACGAAATACCGCTAAGCATTTTGCCCGGCACGCTAACGTGTCTGCCAGCTCGCCGCCTTTATCAAATATTAATCTCTCATCGTCACCTGGCATAGAGATGCCTACTTCAGTATCACTCCCTCTTTCAGTTGAGGGCTCTTTGCCTTGCATGTTATGTGGTGACCTCAGTAGTGCTGGCACCACATAAAAAGCATCCTTTCACTACTTTGTAAAGTGGTTGACATTAGGAGGGGCACTCACCTGTAAAAACCATGCCAATGCAGGCAGAAGAGCTTGCCACAGTCCCCAGGATTACCAACTCCTGTCTAACCTATTTCTTTACTACCCACAAGGGGCTAAACACAGAGAGGACAAACAAGGACAGACGGATTAAGTCGATTACATCTACCCCAGTGCGTAACTGGTACTTAATTTATCGACCCCGAAAGGATGAAAGGCAAAGTTGACCTCGGCGGAATTTGAACTCAGAACGTAACGGGCAGACGAAATACGGCTACGCATTTCGCCCGGCGTGCTAACATTTCTGCCAGCTCGCCGCCTAGACTCCTGTCTAACCATCCAACAGATGCCAGCATAGAAGACAGACATTAACCCTTTAGTGTTCAGATTATTCTATCAAACATAATGCCTATTGATTCCCATTAATTTGAATTAACCATGCATTATCTCATATCTTCAAGATCTTGATGGTGTAATTACTTAATGTAGAATAACATTGTAGGGTAGGTGTGAGAGCCTGGATCTGGTCAGTTTGAACATAAAACAGATTAACTATTTTGGCCGGATATGGCCAGTTTCAATACTAAAGGGTTAAACGATAATAATAATGATGATGATGATGGTATGTGTGTGTGTGTGTACCCCAATTTAGTTGATTTCAATTGTTGGTTGCTGTGACTCTCGTTGCCATGTCACATCACACTTCTGACATGTATGTCATATTCAGTGCATTCTCTTTCAATCTCTGCCAATCTTCTACCCTTTCACTGTCACACGTTTTACTGCATTATGCATTGACACCCCCCACCCCCCCCCACCACCACACATTACACTTACTTTGTTTCTCTCTAGTTATTCACTGATAATACTCTCAACATATACAATGTACAATCTCTCTAGACTCTACTGGTGTTGGTATGTTTATATCCCCGAAACTTACTGGTTTGGTGAAAAAGATTGACAGAACAAATACCAGGCTTAGGAGTGGCTGTGTGGTAAGTAGCTCGCTTACGAACCACATTGTTCTGGGTTAAGTCCCACTGTGTGGCACCTTGGGCAAGTGTCTTCCACTCTAGCTCCGGGCTGACCAAAGCCTTGTCAGTGGATTTGTTAGATGAAAACTGAAAGAAGCCTGAATATATATGTATATATATATATATATCATCATCATCATCATCATCATCATCATTTAGCGTCCGTTTTCCATGCTAGCATGGGTTGGACGGTTCAACTGGGGTCTGGGGAGCCCGAAGGCTGCACCAGGCCAGTCAGATCTGGCAGTGTTTCTACAGCTGGATGCCCTTCCTAACGCCAACCACTCCGAGAGTGTAGTGGGTGATTTTATGTGCCACCGACACAGGTGCCAGACGAGGCTGGCGAACGGCCACGCTCGGATGGTGTTTTTATGTGCCACCGACACAGGTGCCAGACGAGGCTGGCAGACGGCCACGCTCGGATGGTGTTTTTATGTGCCACCGACACAGGTGCCAGATGAGGCTGGCGGACGGCCACGATCGGATGGTGTTTGTTACGTCCCCAAAGCACGGAGGCCAGTCTATGCGGTACTGGCTACGGCCACGTGGATGATTTTCTTGTGTGCCACCGGCACTGGTACCACAAGATACAAATTCCATTTATGTTCATCTATTTTGATTGTTTTGATTTGATTTGATTGATTTGATTTTGATTTTCACTTGCCTCAACAGGTCTTCACAAGTGTCACAAGAAGGAAGGTATGCATAGGTGGACTGTCTACGTCGCCGGGTCTTCGGATGGTGTCTTTATGTGCCACCGACACAGGTGCCAGATGTGGCTGCGAACGGCCACGATCGATGGTTTTCTTGTGTGCCACCGTACTGGAACCACAAAGATACAAATTCCATTGATGTTCCTATATTTTGATTGGTTTGATTTCACTTGCCTCAACAGGTCTTCACAATTGTCACGCGTGTCACACACTTGCCTCAACAGGTCTCCACAAGTGTCACACACTTGCCTCCGCCTCAACAGGTCTTCACAAGTGTCACACACTTGCCTCTGCCTCAACAGGTCTTCACAAGTGTCATAAGAGGGAAGGTAAGCACAGTGGACTGACTACGTCGGCCGGGTCTTTGGATGGTGGTGGTGTTTTTATGTGCCACCAACACCGGTGCCAGGTGAGGCTGGCGAACGGCCACGATCAGATGGTGTTTTGTTTGCCACAGCACGGATGCCAGTCGACGGCCACGTTCGGATGGTTTTCTTGTGTGCCACCGGTACTGGAACCACAAAGATACAAATTCCATTGATATTCATCTATTTTGATTGGTTTGATTTCACTTGCCTCAACAAGTCTTCACAAGGGTCACACACTTGCCTCAACAGGTCTCCACAATGTCGCACACACTTGCCTCTGCTCACGGTCTTCACAATGTCACACACTTCCTCACAGGTCTTCACAGTGTCATAAGAGGGAAGGTATGCACAGGTGGACCGGACTACGTCGCCGGTCTTGGATGGTGTCTTTATGTGCCACCGGCACAGTGCCAGATGAGGCTGCGAACGGCCACGATCGATGGTGTTGTTGTGCCCACAGCACGGAGGCCAGTCGATGCGGTACTGGTTACGGCCACGTTTGGGTGGTTTTCTTGTGTGCCACCGGCACTGGTACCACAAAGAATACAATTCCACTGATGTTCATCTATTTGATTTGTTTTGATTTGATTTGATTTTCACTTGCCTCAACAGGTCTTCATAAGTGTCACAAGAAGGAAGGTATGCACAGAACTGACTACGTCCCCGGTCGGGGCCCACGGTTATGGCCTGACTAGTCTTGCCGGTCTTCTCATGCACAGCATACTTCCATAGGTCTCGGTCTCTAGACATTTCTTAGTGAGACCTAAAGTTCGAAGGTCGTGCTTCACCACCTCGTCATGTATGTGTATATATTTGTGTGCCTGTGTTTGTCCCCTCAACATTACTTGACAACTCATGTTGGTGTGTTTATGTCCCCGTAACTTAGCGGTTCGGCAAAGAGACCAATAGAATAAGTACTAGGCTTACAAAAAATAAGTCCTGGGGTCGATTTGCTCTATTAAAGGTGGTACTCCAGCATGGCCACAGTCGCATGACTGAGACAAGTAAAAGAGGACTGGGGTCAATTGATTTGACTAAAAATTCTTCAAGTAAAAGAAAAAAGACAACAGTATAATAGGATTTCTTAAACAACAAAAAGCTATGAGGGTCCATCCGAGTATAATAAGAATCAAGGGGTCCATAGGTAAAAAGTAGTTGAGAACCACTGCTTGGTGGCATTATGCATCACTAATAACTTGTTCCTATTCATCCCCTACTTGTCCTCCTCCACATTTTACTGTCCCAAGTTTCACTATGAACTTCTTGTTTCCAACCTTTTCTTCTCAGGATGAGCAGGATTCGTCTAGTGCTGCTTTAGAAAATCTCGTCCAACATTTCCAGATATTATTTGAAGTTCCTACCTTATCCGGCATCTACCCAGCCATGAATCAGGTCTATACAAAGGTCGGGGAATTGCAGAACATCATGAAAATTCTGAAGACTTTGTTAGGACTGGGTAAATGATGATTTTTCTTTGATTTCTATCTGATTCTTCTTTCCCCCTTCAAACACTGTGTTTGTAATAGCCGTCTATGTATCATACTTAACCTTTTAGTATTTAATCCAGTCATATCCAGCCGAAGTAGTCTGCCAGTTTTATGTTCAACCCAACAAAATCTGGCCTCTCACACCAACCCTATAATCTAATCTATAAAATGAAGAAGGCGAACATTGATGCAAATTGGATTTTTATGTAAAAAGGAGTCTAAATGAGGCTGCAAGGGGATTAAAATTTACAGGAGGGGGTAACTTGAGGCGAGAAATTGATTGGGAGATGTTTTGGCGTGCTACAGTGGTTGCTTTGGTGTGAAAATGGGGATTTTATTGATTTTGGGGGTCTAGATTGGACACCTTTTGACTGATTTCAATCAAATTTTCAACATGGTAAAGTGGAAGCATATTTGTAATTTAAGTGCGGAAAATGGGTTTGAAATTTTGAAAATTAAGGCAAGATTTTTGAAGTTGAACAAAATTTCTCATTTTTATGTATTTTTGCCTTTTATTTTTTATTGTTTACAGTTTTCATTTTTTCTGAAAGAAATTTACAGTTTCATGTAAGCCCATGTTTAGAGCTTTCATTTGCATGGTCAGTTGTCGAAAAATTCCCAAAATAAGTACTAAATTTAACAAAGAAATTTTTTTTTCCTTATTTTTAATTGCTCAAATAGTGGCACGTACAAAAGGCAAATGTGCTTTCCATTGCCACTGCCTGATATTTATGATTGATCTTTCAAAATATTTTTCTTTCTCAACTTACTCAAGATCTTTTGTTTTTTATAAATGGGAGAGAGATAGAGAAAGATAGAGAGTAAGAGAAAGCAAGGGAGAGTCCGAGAGAAAGGAAGAGTAAGAGAGTGGGAAAGTGAAAGAGAAAGGAGAGAGAAACAAAGAGAGAGGATGTGGCGATAAGAAACAGAAAGTAACAACCACACCCTCACCTGCGCATAGAGCGGGTCACCTAAAAATTAACAGTTACCTTATGAAAATCTCATAGCTGCAAGATAATGCATGGTTAATTCAAAGCAATGTGAATAAAAAAGCATTAATTTTGGCAAAATGTTGTGAATGCTAAAGGCCTAACTCATTAACCATGACACGTACCATCGGTGGCTCATCACAAACTTTACACAACCCCCCCATATGTATTACCGGTGGTACATTTTATTAATTTGAAAAAATAATTTTTCTGTATTTTTGACACAGTTTTGTGGATATTTAAATAACTTGAGTACTAAATATTAAATGTTAGTTTCTAAGTCGACCATGAAAGAATTTGAACTCTGAACAGTAAGATGGATGATATGCCACTAAGCATTTTGCCTGGTATGTTAACGTTTCTGCCAACTTGCTGCCCACTACATATTTATTGTGATGTTATTATCTGTCCGAATATGCTCAAGGTACATTCGAACCGGTGAAGAAGCTACTCCCTGCATTTTGACATGGAAAATATATCCTGCTTGTTGACAAATGGTGTGTATACACCTAGATCAGCTTTCTGTGCCATCTACCCAGACTGTAAGATGCAAGCATTTCAAAGTAGTTATCTCTTCAGTCAAGGACACCATGCAGGTGATGCTACGAGCTGATTGAAGAGACTGACTCTCTTATGCTTTTCTAGTTGCCATACATATATAGAAGCACTCCGTCGGTTACGACGACGAGGGTTCCGGTTGATCCGAATCAACGGAACAGCCTGCTCGTGAAATTAACGTGTAAGTGGCTGAGCACTCCACAGACACGTGTACCCTTAACGTAGTTCTCGGGGATATTCAGCGTGACACAGAGAGTGACAAGGCCGGCCCTTTGAAATACAAGGTACAACAGAAACAGGAAGTAAGAGTGAGAGAAAGTTGTGGTGAAAGAGTACAGCAGGGATCACCACCATCCCCTGCCGGAGCCTCGTGGAGCTTTAGGTGTTTTCACTCAATAAACACTCACAACGCCCGGTCTAGGAATCGAAACCGCGATCCTATGACCGCAAGTCTGCTGCCCTAACCACTGGGCCATTGTGCCTCCACCTAGTTGCCATACAACAACTGGCAGCACTGCGGCAGCTCACTGTTTGTCAACAAACAGGATATATTTTTCCATGACAAAATGCAGTGAGCAGCTTGTTCACTGGTTTGAACGTGCCTCAAGCATATTCAGACTGATAATGACATTTCAGTTTTACTTATCAGTGCAGGAGAGACATTTGCGTTGGTATGGTCATGTACTACGGATGGATGAGGAGAGATGTGTGAAGAAGCGCCACTCCCAAACAGTTGATGGAATCTGGGGTAGAGGTAGACCCAGGAAGACATGGGGTGAGGTGGTCAAGCATGACCTTTGAACGTTGGGCCTCACAGAGACAATGACGAAAGACTGAAACCTCTGGAGATATGCTGTGACTGAAGACCCGACAAATGAAGTGAGTTAATTGCCTTGCAGGATGGCCTGCTGTGCTTACCTTGGATTGTTGGGCAACCTGCTGTGCTTGAGGAGACCTGAGTCAAGTACATCAACATCAAAATAAAATTCAAATGGAAATTGTAGTTGTGATACCCGTGCCAGTGGCGTTTAAAAAGCACCATTGAACGTGACCGATGCCAGCGCTGCCTTGACTGGCACCAGGAAGGGCATCCAGCTGTAGAAACACTGCCAGATCAAACTGGAGCCTGGTGCAGCCTCGTGGCTTCCCAGACCCCAGTCAAACCGTCCAACCCATGCTAGCATGGAAAGCAGACGCTAAACAATGATGATGATGATGATGATGATGCTTAACACTCCCTCTCTGTAAACTGCATTTTGAATATTAAATAACATGAATGCTAAATATTGGTTTCGAATTTTAGTGCAAGGCCAGCAGTTTAAGGGGAGGGGGTAAGTTGATTACATCGACCCCAGTGCTCAACTGGTACATATTTTATTGACCCCTGAAGGATGAAAAGTATAGTCAACCCCAGTGGAATTTGAACTCATGATAACGATTCTGCTATTGCGTGCAACATATTAAAGTTTAATTATGAACTATTGTAATGTTGCACTGAGTGTAGCAGCATGGGAAACATGTGGCATCACCAGTAAGTTCCAGCAACAGGCTGTGACAGTCAATGTATTAATGTACACATGCTGTTGATAAGCCAGTTACTGTAGTATCTGTTCTGAAATAAGATTTCTTGTGATCTTGCTGTAATTCATATCAGCAGTGGCCAGCAAGAGTACCAGAATCATTTCAGCCATTTTCGTCCTTTACTCTTTTACTTGTTTCAGTCATTTGACTGCGGCCATGCTGGAGCACCGCCTTTAGTCGAGCAACTCGACCCCGGGACTTATTCTTTTTGTAAGCCCAGTACTTATTCTATCGGTCTCTTTTTGCCGAACCGCTAAGTGACGGGGACATAAACACACCAGCATCGGTTGTCAAGCAATGCTAGGGGAACAAACACAGACACACAAACACACACACATACATATATATATATACATATATATGACAGGCTTCTTTCAGTTTCCGTCTACCAAATCCACTCACAAGGCATTGGTCGGCCCGGGGCTATAGCAGAAGACACTTGCCCAAGATGCCACGCAGTGGGATTGAACCTGGAACCATGTGGTTGGTTAGCAAGCTACTTACCACACAGCCACTCCTTTGCTGTTTTTATGATTTTTTTTTTTTTTTTAGTTTTCATCAAGTATCAAATTGTAACTTAATCCTTTAGTTCTAATCTGCCACAAATATTTTATTGTGTTTCTGGACAGCACTTTTTATTCTCCATTATAGTTCCTGGTGTGGTTATTATGTGGTTAAGAAGTTTGTTTTCCAATCATGTGGTTCCGGGTTCAATCCCACTGCATTGCCTCTTTGGCAAAGTATCTACTACTATAGCCCTTGGCTGACAAAAGCCTTGTGGATGGATCTTGTAGATGGAAACTGGAAAGAAGCCTGATGTATATGTGTGTGTGTGTGTGTGTGTGTGTGTGTGTGTTGTGTGTGTGTTTTGTTTTTCCTTGTCTTGACATCATGTGACTGTTGTAAATGAATGTCATTCATTTCACTATTCTGTGCAAACATGTCAGGCCATGAGGAAATATCACCTTGCTTAAAAATAGCTAATGGTTGGTGACAGGAAAGGCATTCAGCCAAAGAAAATCTGCCATATCCATGCAAGCATGGAAAAGTGGATGTTACAACAACAATGACAATGATGACGATGATGATGATTATTATTATTATTATTATTATTATTATTATTATTATTATTATTATTATTATTGTTATTATTATTATTATTATTATTATTATCATTATTATTACCTCTGTTCATTTCACTGTTATGGATTATATACCAGAGTTATTGAGAAACTTCCCCTGCTAGTGTACCTCTGATTGCAAAAGGTGTAGTAGTTGACTCTGAGCATTGCTGCTGTCATGGTTGAGTTGATAGGTAATTGTACAATTAAGGGTTAGAGTCTGTATCATACATACTACCTGGTCTGTATTGGGTTCATAACCAAGAGACTAAATCCACCTTGCTCTGCGTGGGCAATACCATTTCACTAGATGACCTAGGCTAAATACTGTCTGTAGAATTTAATAGCTTTGACAGACACACCCAAAATATTGACTCAGTGACCAGAACAGCAATCAATAAAAATATTTAATCATTTATGTGATATTTGGTTTGCAACATTCTTGACGTAAATTTGAGTGTTGAAATAAACACATGTTAACATACACATAGATGCTTATGTATTAAAAAAAACCTAGCCAGAGCTACACCATACTCACACACACACACCAGAACACATGCACACTATTCAAAAACAACCAACCCTATACACACACCCACACACGTGTAGAACACACATGCACACAAAAACACACACACTCAAATATACACACTATTCAAAAACAGCCAACCCTATACACACACACACATGTGTAGAACACACATGCAGTTGAAAACATACACACTCAAACATACACACTATTTAAAAACAGCCAACCCTACACACACACACACACAGACATACTTATCAGAATACACATGCTACAAGATACTTTTCTTCGCAACCTTGCTATCAAGTAGGTGGCCAGTCAAAATTTACTCTAGAATTAAAAAGAGAAAGAAAAGAACCTTCATACGCATAGACATAAGACTATAGATCTCAGACAGACTCAAAGCAGACCTTGAAGAGGTGAGGACCTGTCATTGATGAGATTACGAAGTGCCACAAAAGGACTCCAACAGAAAAAAATTAATAATCAATTGAGTGTTTTATCAACATATTAAACAAACAATTGAATGGTTAGTTGGTAAAACAGAAGTAGTATTGAATCTGGGCATGTGTATATTTTGATTTTTACTGGCGCAATGACCCTCCCTAGACACAACAATATTTAATCATTTATTTATTTAAGAAGTAAGTCCATATGGTGCTTCTCTGGTGAATACAAACTGCTGTGGTTCTGTGGATTTGAGTTCGACCATTACCAATACCGGCTGTGACTTTCATTCTTCTAGAATAATTTTCTAAAATTGGGATTGATTCAAATTACTATTTTTAAAAGTTTTTATTTGTTTGAGTCATTAAACTTTGATCATGTTGGGGGCAATGCCTTGAAGAATTTTAGTTGAGCAAATTGACCCCAGTACATTTTTTTTATGCCTATTCTATCAATCTTTTGTTGAACCACTAAGTTCATCATCATCATTGTTCGACCGTGGTCGAGACAATGGAATTTACCATGCTACGCCAGACTTCACGGTCCATCATGGCATTACGGAGGTCCTGTTGCTGGATGCCTGTATCCCTGGAGATTACACCAGGGTAGGAGAGTGTGCGCCCTCTGGTATCGCGAGTAGATGGCTTCCAGAGGAGAAGAGTAGAAATTACCTCGTTTTCAGCTCTACAACAATGTCCAGCAAACTGACCACTAAGTTTACAAACCCCAAACAGTGGTGGGGAGACACACATGTATATACAAAGTATATATGTATATATTATGGGTATATATATATATATATACACCATGGGCTTCTTTCAGTTTCCATCTACTGAATCAACTCACAAAACTTTGGTTGGCATTAGGGCTATAGTAGAAGACACTTGCCCAAAGTGCCATGCAGTGGGATTGAACCCAGAACCATGTGGTTGGAAAGCAAATTTTTAATTTTTAATTGCACATCCATGCCTGCACTTATATTTGCTTTCCTTACAAAACTGCCAAGTATACCTGTCTGCCTAGAATATCTATCTAATGTATCTAGCCAGAATATCTACCTGGTATATGACTTATCAATGAGGAGAAAACTGTGGTCATGCAATCTGCTAGAAACAACACCCAAATCTCCTTCAAATCTCTTCTTATTGTCTTAAAAAGGGAAGACATTCTGGATGTTATAGTCCAGGATATACTAAAACACAGGATGGTTGTGGACAGAATGTCCTTCACAATAGGTATGCTTGTTCAGGGTCAACCAGATTCTATACAGTAACAACCTTGTGTATACCCCTATATATATATCATCATCATCATCATTTAGCATCCGTTTTCCATGGTAGCATGGGTTGGATGGTTCAACTGGGGTCTGTGAAGCCGGGAGGCTTCATCAGGCCCAGTCAGATCTGGCAGTGTTTCTACGGCTGGATGCCTTTCCTAACGCCAACCACTCCGTGAGTGTAGTGGGTGCTTTTTACATGCCACCCGCACAGGTGCCAGACAGAGCTGGCAAACGGACACGAATGGATGGTGCTTTTACGTGCCACCGGCACAGGGGCCAGGCGAGGCTGGCAACGGACACGAATGGATGGTGCTTTTACGTGCCACCGGCACAGGGGCCAGGCGAGGCTGGCAACGGACACGAATGGATGGTGCTTTTACGTGCCACTGGCACGGAGCCAGGCGAGGCTGGCAACGGACACGAATGGATGGTGCTTTTACGTGCCACCGGCACAGGGGCCAGGCGAGGCTGGCAGCGGACACGAACGGATGGTGCTTTTACGTGCCACCGGCACAGGGGCCAGGCGAGGCTGGCAGCGGACACGAACGGATGGTGCTTTTACGTGCCACCGGCACAGGGGCCAGGCGAGGCTGGCAGCGGACACGAATGGATGGTGCTTTTACGTGCCACCGGCACAGGGGCCAGGCGAGGCTGGCAGCGGACACGAATGGATGGTGCTTTTATGTGCCATATATATTTGCATATGTGTCTAATATATCTGTTTAGCTTATCCATCTTGTAAATCTAATACAATTGTCTTGTCATGTATACTTACTGAATGTGTTAACTGATCATGCTTGGATTTTGAAAATAAGAGAATCTCAAAATCTTATGGGTGTTTTTGCTTGTTCTAGATCCATCTTCAAAACCTTCAACTGTAGTAGATGCCGTCAATGAAATCTGCCAGATGCATAATGCCACAACTTCAACACAACTGAAACATCTCCTTCAGACTGAAGATTTGGAAAGGTAAAAAATTTTGACCCTTTTTTTTTAACCCCATTATTCATATCTTTTACTTGTTTCAGTCATTAGACTGTGGCCATTCTGGGGCACCACCTTGAAGAATTTTTAGTTGAATGTATCAACCCCAGTAATTATTTTTTAAATCCTGGTACTTATTCTATCAGTCTCTTTTGCCAAACTGCTAAGTTATGGAGATGTAAACACACCAGCACCAGTTGTCAGGCAGTGGTGGGGTACAAAAACAGACCCAAAGACACACACACACAGATATATATATATATATATATATATATATAATCAAAATAAGCAACAAGAATGACTCCGGTAATTTGGTACGATCGTTTCATACTATATCATTTTATTAAATGTTGTAAGTAT
This sequence comes from Octopus sinensis, assembly GCF_006345805.1. NCBI lineage: Eukaryota > Metazoa > Mollusca > Cephalopoda > Octopoda > Octopodidae > Octopus > Octopus sinensis. The sequence goes on along the minus strand of NC_043013.1, from coordinate 43,504,604 downwards.
TACAACAGTTTTAAAATGCTGAGCACTCATCAGCCAATTATAGAGGTTTTCCATCAATACAAAAAATTTCATATCAAGTGGCAACATTATAGAGAAGGTAGATATATAGACAAAGATGTGGATTTAAATTTTAAGAACATTTGAGGTAGTGGAGCCCATCAACTGACTGACTAAGATTCAGTTTTTCCAGACTACTGTAAGGTTCTGAGAGGGAAGAACAAATGAAAGGAGACAATAAAGATTTTCTAATTATAGAAATGGGGTAAAGGGGATGTCATAGCTCCATATAAGGAATTTATGTAGAAAAGATTGTCACAACTGAATGCCAATTACTACTATTTGATGAACAGATTCAGCGTTAGGAGAACTAGGTCAATGTCAAGTGGTCACAATAACATTCACAGATTCTGTGAATGGTCACAATAACATTCACAAATTCTGGTGCATCTAAATTAAGTACCATATTCATTTGAATCTATATATGTACATATATACAATGGGCTTTCAGTTTCCATCTACCAAATCCACTCACAAGGCTTTGGTCAGACTGGGGCTATGGTTGAAGACATTTGCCCAAGTTGCCACACAGTGGGACTGAACCCAGGGCCATGTGGTTGGGAAGCAAACTTCTTACCACACAGCCAAACCAAGAGCTTAATTTTTATAAAAATATTTTAATGTTTTTATTATGATATTTCTGTTGAAATGCACTCGCTGTGTTTGTTTCAGTAATATAGAAAATAATGTAAAGTTTAGCAAAATAATTTGTTTATTTTCATGCTGTTTGGAACATAAATTAACATGAAAATTGGATGGAAGCTTTTAATTTAGATGACTTTAAAATTAGAAATTTGCTGGTATGGCCATGTGGTTAGCTGTGTGAAAAAGTGCCACACCCTAGCGGTTGAGGGAACCTGTGGAAGAGGTAGACCCAGGAACACCTGGGATGAGGTGGTGAAGCATGACCTTGGAACATTGGGCCTCACCGAGGCAATGACTAGCGACTGGGACCTTTGGAAATATGCTGTGCTTGAGAAGACTTGGCAAGCTCAAGTGAGACCATAACCTTGTGGCCAACCCATGATGATGATGATGTGGCCAACGATGATGATGATGATGATGAGAACCAGATGTGGTCTCAAGTGTGTTTGTATCAAAAGGGTTAATGTTATTATTTTCCTCAGTTCTAATTAAAATTAAAGAGATTTACCTTCATACTGGATGATCATGCGATCAACTGTAGGAAGGACATCTAACTATAAATATTAAATTTATGGGTGTTTGATCTCGATAGCCTTTTGTAACTGTCTCAGCAAGTTGGCATTGATGATGTGGCCCTTTTGAAGATAGTCAATAAATACAATGCCTTTTGCATCTCAAAAATCTGAGGATTTTTATCTACCGTAGCCTTCTTTGGAGCAGGTAAGGAGGGGTGTTCCCACTGTGTGGATTGTCTCTTTGTCTCAAAGTGATGAACCTAAAACTCATTCTGGGTTAGGAAACATTCAAGGAAACCAGCTGGATCTCCGTCAAACAATGTCGGATTTTCCCATAATGGTCATACAATCTGCTAGAAACAACACCCAAATCTCTTCTTATTGTCTTAAAAAGGAAGGACATGCTGGATGTTATAGTCCAGAATATACTAAAACACAGGATGTTTGTAGACAGAATGTCCTTTCACAATAGGTATGCTTGTTCAGGGTCAACCAGATTCTATACAGTAACAACCTTGTGTATACCCCTATATATATATTTGCATATGTGCCTAATATATCTGTTTAGCTTATCCATCTTGTGAATCTAAAACAATTGTCTTGTCATGTATACTTACTGAATGTGTTAACTGACCATGCATGAATTTTGTGCTTTTGCTCAGGTGTCAGAAGATGTGACCCCTATTAATCATTGGTCATGATTTATAGTCAGTTGCCTGTTGTCTATCACCCTGTGGTAAATATGATCAACGTCTTCCTTGGTGGTGGTAGTTGCAGGATGTTCAGACTTTGGGTCATCTTCAAAACTCTCCATTCCCCTCCTAAATTCAGCTGCCCACTTTTGCACTTGTTGATAAAGCTGGAGCATCATCCCCCAGTGTAGTACCCATGTCAGCATAAATGTTCTTCGGGGCTAAACCCTTTTTCTGCAGTACTCAATAACACCTCAATGCCTAATTTTGCTGATTTTATAGAAAAGTTGCTATTATTTATTTTTGAAGTCTTCTTTGAACAGTCAGATGTCAGTTTACCTGGAAAGAAACAATGCAGTTATTAATAAGAAGTGTTGAAATTAATGCCTGCAACATTTCACAGCTCTAGCATCAATCCTTCATAGTCAGCCTATGAACTTTTCACCCCAACCTTGTACATCCTTATATTTACATGAGTGTGTGTTTGGAGGAATTAAACAGATACTTAGATAAAAATTCCTTTTTGTCATTATCTTTGTTTTGGTTTTTGTTGTCATATTATTTGCTTTGGTTGAATTAAGACTGTTGCTTCTTAATATGTTGGGTGATGTGGAAAATTTTTATTCCTGCTAATTCTTTAGTTACTCCTATTCACAGTGAGCTGAAATGTTGGAGATGCACAGAAAAAAATAAGTTGCAGCAGACTCAGTGTGTGTATGTGTATGAGTGAGAGAGAGGAGTGGTGATGATCTAAGTAGAATGTGTGTATAAATGTGTGCATCTACATGTATCAGAAATGATAGGAAATTTAACCAGTTGTTGATGCCATGGGGAGAGGACATGCCCAGTATGAAAATAAGCTTTTGTTCATGAAGTTGTCTCATAAAAGGAAGTCTGTGGTGTTGGAAGAATCCAAAGACAGAAAGGTGATGGTGGGGGTCGAAACAGTGACTCACTGGCTTTGGGACAAAGATTGTTGTGACAGACATTGAGAAGGTGTTAAAGGAAACAGTTGTCAAGTGTTGGCCAGTATTGCTTATCTTTAACGGATAACAAAATTGACATTCAATGCAGTATTTGACTTTGAGGATAGTAACATGGAATGTGGCCTTTGCTTTTCTACATGGTAAATCCATTTATTTGTCTTCTAATTTCAGTATTATCAAAAGATTGGAAGAGTATGACTCTTTCTTCCCAGCATTCCATGCAGTGATGTCAGAACTACTTGAACTATTAAGTAAGTCACTGCTCTCTTTCTCTCTCTTTTCCTCTCTCTCTCCCTCTCTCACAAACACACACACAAGTCCACTCTTTTTTCTTCTCTTCCCTCTTATCTCTTTCCTATGTCTTTATTTCTACACTCATCCAATCTCATTTTCTTTGCTATCTTCTTCTTTCACCATCTCTCTCTCTCTCTCTCTCTCTCTCTCTTCACCTCTGTTTTCATTCATATCTCATTCTCTTTCTTCATTTTTTATTATCTGTACTTCTACACTTACTCTCTCTTTCAAGCTCTCTTCATCATCATCATTTAACATTCATTTTCCATGCTGGCATGGGTTGGACTGCACCAGGCTCCAATTGCCTGTTCTGGCATGGTTTCTACAGCTGGATGCCCTTCCTAACACTCCAAAGAGTGTACTGGATGCTTTTTTGTGGTACTAGCACCAGTGTATTTAACATGGCACCAGCACAAACAATTTTGTCTTTATTTCTGTTTCCATTTTTTGCTTTCTCTCTCTCTCTCTCGCTCTCCATGTCTCCTATCTCCTTTTCTCTATTTTCCCATTTCTATTTGTCTCTTCTCCTGACTCTCTCAATTTCTTCTAATTATCTACTTCACCTTTGTTCATTCCCCCCTCGCCTCTCTTCATCTCTCCTCACCAATATTTACCAACACGCTCACCGTTGCTCACCCTCTTTAATAATTGATTACCCAAATACCACAATCTCCTGCTAATACCCACCCCCTCACAACTGCCCACCTTATACATTCTCTCTTGCTCTCACACCAATCTTTTCTTCCTTTCCAGATGTCCAAAGTCTAAGTGATGTGGTACCAGCAGTGAAGACCCTCTCCCTACTTGCTCAGTGATAACCAGTGGCGAATGTTCTGGATATCTTGGATACAGGAAGAAAGAAGGATGAGCTACACTAGTTACTGCTGTCATCATTGCTACTGCTGCTATAAGGGCACTGAGCTGGCAAAATAGTTAGAGCATTGGACAGAATACCTAATGGTATTTCTGACATTGTAAGGTGGCGAACTGGTAAAATTGTTAGCACGACGGGCGAAATGCATAGCCGTATTTCGTCTGCTGTTATGTTCTGAGTTCGAATTCCGCCGAGGTCGACTTTGCCTTTCATCCTTTCGGGGTCGATAAATTAAGTACCAGTTATGCACTGGGATCGATATAATCGACTTAATCCGTTTGTCTGTCCTTGTTTGTCCTCTCAGTGTTTAGCCCCTTGTGGGTAGTAAAGAAATGGGTATTTCTTCTGACTTGCTATGTTCTGAGTTCAAATTCTGTCAAGGTCAACTTTGCCTTTCATCCTTTCAGGGTTGATAGAATAAGTACCAGTTGAGCACTGGGGTCGATGTAATTGACTAACTCTCCTTCCTTTAAAAGTTACTGGCCTTGTGCCGAAATTTGAAACCATTATTACATCATCTACCACTGTCATCATTGTCATTGCTGTTATATCAGATATCACTGTGATCACTCCTATGTTAGTTGTCGTCATCACTGCCATCACTCATTATTGTCATCACTCATCATTGTCAATAGTATTGTTATGTATGCTCAACATCTTTAATATTCTTAACTCAATCCCATTGCTGTACCACAACTACAATCACCACCACCACCGCCATTATCATCATCATCATCATTGGTAGCTACTCTACATCTCACACATGTCCAATATGTTATATTACATTCTTATACTTTGACAGTCATTGTGTATATATATAGCTCATACATGTCCTGACAATCACTCTAGAACTTACACTTGTCCAGACAGCCACCTGCACTCATGTACCCCACACATATCTAGACAGCCACCTGCACTTATGTACCCCACACATGGCCAGACAGCCACCTGCACTTATGTACCCCACACATGGCCAGACAGCTACCCTATCATCATTGTTCGACCGTGGTCGAGACAATGGAATTTACTATGTTACGCCAGACTTCACGATCCATCATAGCATTACGGAGGTCCTGCTGCTGGATGCCTATGGAATTTGCCACCCTAACTCTAACCCTACTTATGTCCAGACATCTGTCCTACACCTCACACTGTATATCCTGATTGGCTTTCTTCGTGTCTCTTTACATGGTCCAAGGCCAGTCTGAACTATGACACACAAATGAACTTCTCACCCAGTGTTATGTTACAAAAGATATGAAGTCTAAGCAACAGCTGCTGCTGCAAGGGAACCTTTGTGTGTTAGTTGGATTGCTAGAAATAGAAGCTAAAACTTCTTCAAATCAAATCCATCGTCTTTAAAAAAAAAAAAAAGGGATGGATGCAGCTGGAAAGGTAATCTTAGGCAGGATAGCCACAGCTGGAATGCCTTTAATTATAAGTATGCTTGATGAGGGCTGGCCTAATGGATGTGTGGATGGGGGTGGGCTGAAGGGCTACTACTACTAATGTTAATAATAATTTCTAATGTCTTTATTAGCATCACTAACAACAAGGGAGCCACCATGTGGTCAGTCAAACTGCTTGGCATAGCAGTCATATGTCCCTCAACTCACATCCACGCTGTATGGAGAAAAAATAGGCTCATTGGATAATGTAGTCTGACGTAATTCCCCAAAAAGACGGCAGTGTAATGCCTTTGATCATAGGTCTGCTTGATCAGTGCTGACCTGTGGTTAAATACAGCAGCAACAATAAATCCTCCTCCCCCTCCTCCTCCTTGACGTTTGTGGGTCCATATAAGATTTTGTTGTTAGAATTTACTTGTAATGAAATAGTTATACTTTTACAGTTCACAAAATATTTTAATATTTTTTTTTTATACAATTCTTAATATTGGTTTCAAATTTTGGCACAAGGCCACCAGTTTCAGGGAAGTGGGTAAGTCAATTACATTGACTTCCAGTATTCAACTGATACTTATTTTATCGACCCTGGCGGAATTTGAACTCAGATTGTAAAGACAAATGAAATACCACTAAGCGTTTTGCTTGGTGTGCTAACATTTCTGCTAACTCATCGTCTTAATTCCTAATAATATTTAACCATAAAAATATAACAGGATTTTTTAAACATTGAATGGCTGAGGGTCCAGTAGTGTAAAATAGGAATCAAAGGGATCCACAGGTGAAAAATGGTTGAGAAACACTGTTCTAGTGTCTTAAAATAGTCCCTAATATACAAAACAAATGGGATGGTCATAGCTGGAATACCTTTCATCATGGGTCTGCTCCTTCAGGGCTGACATGGGACTAAAAACCAACAGCATTTGTATTCTTTCTAATGGTATAAGACCAGTAATTTTGAGGGAAGGGGGAATTTTTGAGTCATTACTTTATTTCATCAACCCTAAAAGGGATGAAAGATAAAGGCAACCTTGGCAGAATTTGAACTCAGGCTGCAAAGAGCCAGGATGTCACTGAGTATTTTGTCCGGTGCACCAATGATTCTGCCAGCTTGCCATTTAAGCAATATCAATGATATTACCAACATCGTACCTAAAGGGCTGAGATTTCTCTTTAAGGCCAGAAAATTCTTCAGCCCTGACTAGTTGTTGACCCTTTGCAACAGTCAAGTTTGTCCCATATTTGAGTACTACTCATATACTTGGGACTAAGTAGTCCACACTACACAAGCAAAAGGCATTTTGAATTCCATCCATAAAAGGGACCATCTAATCACTTAATGAACCTCTGCTCACCGACACATTGCACCCACAGATCACAGTCACAATGCTGTGTCCTCTTCTCTCTGTCCACTAGTGTAGTGAGGGGGGATGGGATGGGGGGCAGTGATCCACCTTGGATGATGCTTTTATGATGGGCAAAATTTTTGGGTCATCTGTATAAGCCTTTATAGGATGTATTTTTGGGGGCAGGGTGCTGGAGGTCGGGGGAAGTTAATTTAAGGACTGCCCCAGGCAGCACATACTTCAGCTTTGCCTCTATTTCTGTCCCTTCTAGCATTACCACTAATGTTATTGCTCCTCTTGAACTAGCAAGCTACACACCTTTCTACACAAGCCTACCTAATTGATATACCCACCTGTACTTCATACTAAACACTACTAAAAAACTATGTCCATTCCTTCTACAAAACTGCGACCTTTCCAGGACTCTTTGTCAGCCCATAGTTTCTTTATAAATATCATCAACCCACCGAAATTCAAGCTAAACATCAACCACAATGATCTCGTCTGTCTTGCAAAGCCTGTGACAAACAAGCCTATGGGCCCTGCCTGTCTTCCTTGCATCAAGGGCACAGGTATGGCTGTATGGTTAAGAAGCTTAGCACTTTACTTCACAACAACAAGGTTTCACTTTTAATCCTGAAGCAGCATCTTAGAAACTGTTTTCTTCCATTGCCTCAGCTTGGCCAGTATTTTGTAATTTGAATTTGGTGGAGGGGGAAGTATGTTGAAGGCTATGATAAGTGATTAAAAAGCTTGCTTCTCTACAACCTGACTCCTGGTTCAGTCCCATTGTATGGTACATTGGACAAGTAGTTTCTATGATAGCCCTAGACCATCTTTGTGATAGAAGGCAGAATTTGAACTCATCATCCACAGTGCCAAAACAAAGGCTGCAACAAGACATCTTCTTCGATGATTTAACATTCCACCCATCTGCCTCTCTGGGCAGCTTCTTTATTTATTAACCCTGAAACAATGAAATGCAATGTTAACCTAGGTGAGATTTGAACTCAAAATACAAAAAGCTAGAACAAATTCCACAAAATATTCTACCTGATGCTCTCACAACTCACGCGCACACACACATACCCCCCCCCCACACTTATATGCCCAGTTGAACCATCCAACCCATGCTAGCATGGAAAGCGGACGCTAAACGATGATGATGATATATATATATATATATATATATATATATATATATATATATATATATACACATATATATACATACACATACATACATACGATGAACCAACTAATGTGCTTCTCCATTTTCTTATTTTCTCTCTCTCTCTGTATATATATATATATATATATTTTCCCATGCTTATACTTTCTTTGTCTTGTCTACCACTACCACAATACTTCATGCCACCCTTGAACTAGTAAGTTGTGTACATCTATCTGTACCCACCTAGTTACACCCCTCTGCTATCCTTATTGTTGGCCAAGTACAGTTTATTACGTGCCACTTGCTGCAACTTTTTCTACTTCCTTCATGACGTTCAGACGTTCAACCTCCCGAGATCATCCTTCTCCATTTCGTCCCATGTCTTCCTTAGTCTTCCTCTGTTGCGTACTTCTTCTGTTTGGATCCTTTTGCTACTAATTTACTCCCATCCATCATCCCTAAATGTATCACATATCTCTACAAGCTCAGTATTCTACACCTGATGACCCTCACCTCCCATTTTTTTTAAAGACTTTTTTACTGTTCACTTCCTGTGCATATTCTATGTACCATAAATCCTCGAGTATAATTCGCATTTTTCCCCCAAAATTTAAGGGTCAAAATCCCTAGTGCGTACTATATACGAGGTTAAAAATGAAAAATATTTTCTAAGCAATGTCCGAGTCTCTATTTGCTGTCCGGCAATGTTTATTCAGATGCATTTTGTGATGTTGGGCACGAAAATACCTTAAGCTAAGCCTGAAAGCAATGAAGTCATAAAAGAATAATCCATAACTTGCAGTGAGCAACATTTATTAAAATAAAAGTATTCAGAACACAGAATAACATGTAACAAACACAATTTGCAAACATATTTACATTCCCATATAACAGTTAAGAACACCACCATTATTGTATTACGCATGCGCGGAAGTGTTTGTTTGACTAGGTGCTGCTGGCTTAATTACGCACGACTCAAGTTAGAGAAGCGGGGCGCATTATACATAAGGTTTAGGTTTTTCAGAAGCACAGCCCCCTAACAATCCTCTGCGTATTATACTCAAGGGCAGACTATACTCGAAGATTTACGGTACTGTTTCTCATGAGTTGTGCATCAGAGCACCGTATACAATGAGTTCATTATATAATCTCTCCACCACATCACATCAAATTACTTTCGAACCTAATTTTTCCCTCAGCACATGTTCTGTTACTCATACATACTGGCATTACACATTCTGCTGCATACAAAGTCTGTCTTCTCTCTCAGCCTACTTGTGATCTCACTTCAACTCTTGTAGTTTACCCATTGTTTATGCTGGGTTCACTGCACAGAATCCCTTCAAACATTTTGGGCATTGCAACTGCCTTGATGGCAATAAAGTTCTGTCTTCTTTCTTGTTGACTAAAACTTTTTCGTCTTTGGTAAATTTTTCCTTTAACCCTCTAGCATTTAAACCAGCCATATCCAGCCGAAATATTCTGCCTGATTTATGTTCAAACCAATCAGATCTGGCCTTTCACATCAACCCTACAATGTCATTCTAAAAATTAATTTACCTCATCAACATCTCATAGCTACCAGGTAACACATGATTAATTCAAAACAATTTGGAATACATCAATATTATATTTGACAGAATAGTATGAATGCTAAAGGGTTAAAACATCTTGATTCTTGGCTTCGCTTCTCTAATCCGTCTTCATCCCATTCAACTTTAAGAACTGGATCATTGATATAACGGATATATGTGTTTAACAAGCTCACTTGTTATTTGCAACACAAGCACTTGTTCTGGTACTGTTTTTTCTATATATTGTTGGCGGGGAGATGAATTGCTGCTATTTCTAGCAGTCAAGCATCCATTATTGACAAGACAAAGGAAAGTGGAAATCACATGACCTGGTCATCTAGGGGCTGGAAATGGTGGAGATTTATCTCCCAGCTAGCAATATAAACAAAAGTGCATGGAAGATGGACATTAAAATGCTGCTGATGATATATATCTGTGTGTGTGTGTATATATATATATATATGTATATATCACCATGACCGACCAGGTTATCAGATGTTGTTACACATCGCTGGTCACAATGTGCTTTGCATTGTTTTAGCCTTCAAATGACGCCACCCCACTGGCTAAGCGAGCGCAGGCCAACAGAAGAAAGAGTGAGAGAAAGTTGCGGCGAAAGAGTACAGCAGGGATCGCCACCACCCCCTGCCGGAGCCTCGTGGAGCTTTAGTTGTTTTTGCTCAATAAACACTCACAACACCCAGTCTGGGAATCGAAACCGCGAGTCTACAACTGCGAGTCCGCTGCCCTAACCACTGGGCCATTGCGCTTCATATATCTATGTGTAATATATATATATATATATATATATATATATATATATATATATATATATATATATATATATTATATAATATATATATATATATATATATATACACACACACATATATATATATGAGTGAGTGGTCAAATGAAAGAAAGGACACTCAATATTATTAGGAGTTACATGTATTGTTCAAAATAGTTTGATTCGGATTTCCATGCTACTTCAAGTTTTCCATGCGATCCGAATAATATATATGTATATATATATATATATTTTACACATATACATTAACACTAACACATACGTATGTATATAAATTTTCTGTTAAAAAGAATTATCCTCTACTTTCTGTACTGAAATCTCTACTTTGTTACATATAAATGTATTTAATATAGATTTAATATATATATATATATATATATATATGTGTGTGTGTGTGTGTGTGTGTGTGTGTGTATATATAATCTGTGTGTGTGTGCATACATGCATGTGCGCATGACTGCAGTTTCAAGTTTTGCTTTTAACGACGTATTCCAATGGTTTAATAAGCTGTTTAATCAAATTATCTAAACAATATCACCTTCAGTAAATGTTTGTTGTTTTCTACAAGTTGACTAATAATCAAAAAAAAAAAAAAAAAAAAAACACATACGTGTGTATGTACATACATATATTTGTGTGTCTACACACATGTGGATTTTGTTGGCAGAAACTGAAAGAAGCCTTTATGTGTGAGTGTGTGTATGTGTATGTGCATGTATATTTTTGTTCTCTAGCCTCTGTTTGATAACTGTTGTAAAATGTGTGTGTGTATATATATATATATATAAATATATATATATTTATGCATCTATACAGATGTATATCATCATCTTCTTAACAACCATCATCATCATCATATATGTATGCATATATATACACATATATATATAAGTGCTTCTGTTTTACTGTTGAACAAAGCTTAATTTTTAAAAAAATATATATTTTGTATTTCTTTAACCTGTTGATTGTATATTAAATAAATTGTTTGAAACGTACCATTTGTAGTTGTTTCTTCTCGTTAATTTCTGGATTTCATATCAGCGTAATTTCTATCCTATACATATACCTATTCTATTGGAAAACAATAAAGGTGTCTCTTCCTGTTTGCTTGATCTGCTAAAATTCACAGCTGAATCTCTCAAATCTCTCCTTTGTGTATTTAATAACGTAAGGATACATTTTTCATAATATAGTCTTAGGGAGATTATGTTGATTAAAGACAGGGTTGTCATGGCTGTAATGGTGTTGATGTCATGGCTGTAATAGTTATATACCAATATTATACCAAATTGCCTGGGTCACCTCTGGTTTTGTAATATAAGTTTCATGTAAATTTATGTTCCCAATACCAGCTTTATAAGGATAAAATTATCTCAATAAATTGCAGTGTAACATGATTTTTGTCCCTGGGTAGTAACTGTTATTTCCTATTTGCTTACCCCTAGAAAGTATGAAAAATGGCTAATATTTCCTTGAAACTTGGCTTTTGTTACATTTATTTAAACCCTAAAGGGTCACTTCAGACACATGGCCGTGATGCACCCCAACTACTCCTATCATGATCAGAGATGCACATATTGTCAGCCATTAAGGGATATGCTCTAGTAATTAAGGTCAAGCAACTGAGAAACAAATCTGTGGTATTCAGCAAAATATTTGCTATAATGATATTTCTGCTTCAGCAACTCAGTCTGAAATGTAATGGTAAATAAGTCAATTTCAAAACATTGATGTCCAGGTCACAAAAGCAAAGTCTGAAGGGAATAGCAGTCACTTCCTTTGATTTCTAGATAGAAACAAGTAGGAAGTAACACTTACTGACCAAAGACAAAACAAAAAAAATTAAAATTTTGTTACACAGTATTATTATTTTTCAATGTAAACTATTCAGGCATGTTTCTCTGATATTAGGGAGTCTTTCCAGGAAGTGCTATTCTCCAGATTGTGATATCACAGCTCCAGTGTTATGGACATGTTAGATTGCGAAATAGATTTCTCAAGCCAAGCCAACTGGCAGGAGACCTTAGGGGATAATATCCAAAGTCTCAGTTGGTCATTCTTGGGAATCCAGCAGAAAGTGTAATTATGGTTGCTTCTGATAGGACCCTGTGAAGGAGAAGGTGTCTGAGGACTCTACCTCAACAACCTTCACTGGAATAGAGGGCAACAAAAACGAATTGTATTTTGACAGAGATATGGTAACACAAGGTTTGATGAAGGGTTATCTAGATCTAAATAATAACGGCCCATTCTATTGTATTACAACAGACAATAGTACAAGAATGTGTCTATTAAATTGTTAGAGATACTCTAGGGTACAAGGGTCTTAACTGTTTATACAGATTCATGTCAAAACATGTAAAACTGGTAAGAAAAACCTGTAAAAATTTATATTTGTAAAATAGAATTTTTGTTCTCTTTTAAAAACAGTATAACAACCAGTTTTGTTTATTGCCAAGGTCTGTCTCTTGGCACACTTTTGCTAAATCACTTAGTGATAAACTCTTTTCTGTAAAAAGGTTAATTGACCAAAACAGGAACAGACTTGATTGGCCAAAGTTGATAGCTTATATTTCTGACCTGCAATATTATTCTTTGAATGTAAGGTGGCATTTCATCTCTGTCTTTATGTTCCGAGTTCAAATTCAGTTTGCCTTCCATCCTTTCAGGGTTGGTAAAATAAGTACCAGCTGAACACTGGTGTTGATGTAATCTACTCACAGCCTCCCCCAAACTTGCTGGCCTTGTGCCAAGCCGGTGGCACGTAAGAGAACCATCTGAACGTGGCTGTTGTCAGCGCTGCCCCAACTGGCCTCCGTGCCCGTGGCACGTAAAAAGCACCATCCGATCGTGGCCGTTTGCGAACCTCGTCTGGCCCCCATGCCGGTGGCATGTAAAAAGCACCATCCGATTGTGGCTATTGCCAGCATCGTCTGGCCTCCGTGCTGGAAGCATGTAAAAAGCACCATCCGATTGTGGTCGTTTGCCAGCCTCGCCTGGCACCCGTGCCGGTGGCACGTAAAAAGCACCCACTACACTCACGGAGTGGTTGGCATTAGGAAGGGCATCTAGCTGTAGAAACACTGCCAGATCAGACTGGGCCTGGTGCAGCCTTCTGGCTTCCCAGACCCCAGTTGAACCGTACAACCCATGCCAGCACGGAAAACGGACGTTAGACGATGATGATGATGATGAATATTTTTGGAATGGAAGGTGGCAAGCTGACAGAATTGTTAGCATGCCAGGCAAAATGTTTTGTGGAATTTTCCTGTCATTACATTCTGAGTTCAAATTCTGCTGAGGTTGACTTTGTGTTTCATCCTCTGTGTACCAGTGAAATACTGGGGTCAATGTAATTGACTTAGCCCCTCCCCTAAAACTGCTGACCTTGTGCCAAAATTTGAAGCCTGTATTATTCTTTGAATGCATTACAAAACAAAACCAAAATGACAACATATAAATTGTCTTTACTCTGTAAAACCAAACTGCACTGGAGACATTCTTGAGAAGACAACACACTATTGTTAAGAATGTGTGGTGCAAGAGACTCTACAATTCACCCTTCCTGACCGTCATCTATGACACATCAGTGCCACTGATGATAATGATTCTCAAGGCCTCACATTTCGGTTAGCGTAATATACTATGTCACTAGAAGAAACTGAGATACAATGAAAGAATTCTCATATTTTGTTCATCACATTTTTTAAAAATATAAACTCTATAGACACAAAGGGATTTGTGAAGTAAATCCAGTGGCATATATACTGTCCTACTGTTGTTGACATCAGGTAGCTGAATATTGTGAATGTGCTTTAAACAGTATACCAACAATATACTACAAGATGTCTACCCAAATATAAAATTATTACTTATTTACTCTTTTACTTGTTTCAGTCATTTGACTGTGGCCATGCTGGAGCACTGCCTTTAGTTGAGCAAATCGACCCCAGGACTTATTCTTTGTAAGCCTAGTACTTATTCTATCGGTCTCTTTTGCTGAACTGCTAAGTGACAGTGATGTAAACACACCAGCATTGGTTGTCAAGCAATGTTATGGGGGACAAACACAGACACACAAACATATACACACACACATACATATATATACATATACATATATACGATGGGCTTCTTTCAGTTTCCGTCTACCAAATTCACTCACAAGGCTTTGGTCAGCCCAAGGTGCCACGCAGTGGGACTGAACCCAGAACCATGTGGTTGGTAAGCAAGCTACTTACCACACAGCCACTCCTACACCTATCTATATATATATATGTATAAAGGTAGATATGGCCAGCCTATGGGGTTACTCTGGGTTTCACGTCCATACATTACTTAGCTTTACAGTGTTTCTTCAGACACTAAAACCCGTTGGCTTATGGCCTCTCTAGAGAATGGAGGAGTAGGAAAAGACTTTGTTACTCTGTCACAACAAGGGATTATCTCCTTTTGACTGCTATTTAATAGACCACGTTGGTGTCTGGATCCCAGGATGCCAGCATGAATTTCCTGAAGTGTAAGCAGTGGGTGAAGAACTCTGTTCTGAAGTTAGGGATGTTCTCTGGGCCAAGGGAGTCCTTTAATATTCTTGTTCATTTGGCTATGCACAGTTCATAATGCTTGATCCCATTTATGTAGGGGCCTGGAACTTTTAGGATCTTCCATGATATTATGTGTGGGGTTCCATGGTGTCTTGGTTACCATGTATGGCTGGCTAAGGACATAGTGTATTTCCTATCTGGGATCCTCAGAGAGGATCTGTAGTTGAAGAGGTGCTATTTGAGCATGTTACCCGAACATCCAAAGTATCTCTGTTTGCAGGTATTGATGATTCTATTTCTGTTGATGTTGATGTTGACACTACTGCTACTGTTGTTATTGGTGCTATTGTTGTTGGTGTTGGTATTGGCATCGTTAAAGCTGGTATTGGTGTTGGTGCTGGTGCTGGTGCCATTAATAGAGGCATGGGGGACATCTTTTCATATTTTCTTTTCAAATTTCTCAAATTTCTTTACCAATATTGTGTTAAATCTTTGTTATGGTGTATATATACATGCGCGCACACACACACACACAGACACACACACACACACACACATAGAATTACAGGGGTTGGACAAAATAATAGAAACACCTAGCATCTTAGCATCATAATTTTGAAATATCTATAAAACCATCAAAAGCTTGTTTATTTTTATGTTTTTGGTTTTATTATTATTGTTGCTTAATATGTTTTGCTAAAATTGGTGTTTCTTTTCAGATATCATCAGAAAAAGGTAATTAAAATTCATTAAAATGACAGATCTATCGGACTTTCAACGAGGTCAAATTGTTGGTGCTCGTATGGCAAGCACTAGCGTTATGAAAACACCTGAAATGTTTGATGCATCAAGAAGTACTGTCTCGAAAGTAATGACAGCCTTTGAGAAAGTGGGAAAAACCTCCTCGTTGAAACAAAACTCTGGAAGAAAACCAAAACTTTCAGATAGGGACTGTCGGACTCTTATGCGAATTGTTAGAAAGGCTCACAAAACTACAGCTCCCAAAATTACTGCAGGGATTAATGACCACCTCGAGAACCCAGTTTCCACAAAAACTGTTTGTCGGGAACTGCACAAAGCCAGATTTCACTGGAGGGCTGCAATCAGAAAACCCCTACTTTCAAAAACGAACGTCGCAAAGCATTTAGAGTGGAGTAAAACCTACAGAATTGGTCTCTAGAGCAGTGGAAGAATGATATTACCTTATTTCTGACCACCGGCCGAGTATACGTGTGGAGACAGCCAAAAGAAGCATTTGACCCAGACTGTTAAACATGGAGGGGGATTTGTGATGATTGGGGTGTGGGGCTATATCTTGGAAATCCGCCTACACAATGGTTTTCCTTCATGGCAGAATTAATAGTCGAGACTATTTAAGCATTTTATCTGATCAAATTCATCCTATGGTTGTGGAACTGTTTCCGGAGGGAAACACAATCTTTCAGGATGATAATGCACCAATTCACACAGCTGAAGTTGTTACTGTATGGCACGAGGAACATTCTAGTGAAGTTGAACATCTTATCTGGCCACCACAGTCCCCAGATCTCATTATTATTGAACATTTATGGTGCGTTTTAGAAAAACAAGTAAGGAGTTAATATCCTCCACCATCACCACTACAAGAACTGGAGGCTGTTTTAGCTGAAGAATGGACAAAAATTATTTGGAAACATTCAAACTTTGTACAAGTCCATACCTTGTAGAATTCAAGCTGTGATTACACCCAAAGGCGGTCCTATCCCATATTAAAATAAATTTGCTTGAAATTTTAAGGTGTTTCTATTATTTTGTCTAACCTCTGTACATATATATATATATAAATCCTCATCATCGTCGGTATCATTGTTTAACGTCCATTGTCCATGCTGGCATGGGTTGGATGGTTTGAGCAAGGGCTGACAAGCTGGAATGACAGACAAACAAAAACAACGGAGCACTCCTAAAAATGTAACTGGGAGTGTGTGTGTGTATATAAAGACAGATAAAGAGATTAATAAAAGAAAAGTTTATTGTCTCCAGTTCAAATTCCTTCTTCCAATGTATGACTGAGCAGTGATTGCCATTGTAAACTTTGCTATTTCAGTGAGGCATTGAAAACTGATCCGATATTAACTTGATACTAATCCCAAAGTCAGGAAACCTCAACAATGAAACTAACTACATAGGAATTTCACTGTCCAACTTCTTGCCCAAAGTCATCAACCGGATGATCCTCACCAGGCACTTGATAACCATCTGAGACCAAATCAAAATGGATTTAGACTACAACATCTCAGATGTTAGCCCTGATGTGTATCATAGGAGTTGAATCGAAACAGCTACCTGTCATTATAAGCTTCATGGATTTCAGGGAAGCATTTGATAGCATTCATCGTTACAAAATGTTGAAGATTCTTTTGAGCATGTGACAATCCAGAAGAACTATTTCTTGCCTTTGCAAAGACCTACGAGAAGACCAGAGCACGTGTGTTGTCATCTGATGGAGAAATAGGATTGTTTCAGAATATATGTTGGAATTTCTCCGTTTATGCGAGTGAACTTGGTACACAGAAATTCTATGGAAGCCTGTCAACATGGAGAATAGAGCGAGCAACTCGGATCCCTCAATGCTCTACCAGAAGTTTGAGTATTGATGAAACAATTCTTCAATCATGAAGTCAAACAAGTTACTCCTTGTTAATGTTTATATAAATTTTAAGGATAGGAACGGATTTTTAAATATGTCACCAATGAAGCAATCCATCTCTTTATAAAGTAAATTCCAAGCTTAGAACCAAACTGGAATTCATTGTCGTCATCATTTAATATCCATTTGCCATTCTGGTATGTGTGGGTGCTTGATAAGCTACGTTTGTTTGTTTACATCCTCATACCTTAGGGGCTTGGTAGAAGAGACTTATAGAATAAGTTCCAGGCTTAAAAAGAAAAACATGCATAAGTACTGGGGCCAGTCTGTTAAACTAAAAAGGTACTGCCCCAGCAGTAAACTCAAGACACTGCCCCAGCATGGCCGCATTCAAATTACTGAAACAAATAAAAAATGAATGAAATATTTTGATACTAAACTTCAATAAAGATATTATATAAAATAAAATTTCTTTTACAAATATAATGATTTATTCTTTTCTACTCAAGGCACAAAGCTGGAAATTTTGTTGGAGGGGGCCAGTTGATTAGATTAACCTCAGTACGCAACTGGTACTTAATTTATTGTCCCCGAAAGGATGAAAAGCAAAGTCGACCTTGGCAGAATTTGAACTCAGAACGTAAAGACAGATGAAATACTGCTAAGCATTTCGCCCGGCATGCTAACGTTTCTGCTAGCTCACCGCCTTAATATAATGATTTATTACAAAAAAATATGTTTGTTGTTGTTGTTGTTTAGGTTTGTGTTAGTTATTGTAATCATGTAATTATTGCCTGATAAAGGAACAACAACATAACATTCTGTGAGAAGCTTACAACATATCAACAATTATAAAATTAATCAAAGTATTCAATATTATAGATCCCTTACGGCCGATTTCATCAATTAGTTTTGCACTGAATATTAGCAAACTGAATGGTTATCTAATACTTGTGCTCTTCAGAGATGGCATGTATGGAAATGTCACATTTCCCACTTGCAGAATATTGTTTATGAAATGCCTTTTAGACTCCAAAAGACAAAAATTGCACTGATAATTTTAAAAGTCAATATTTGAAGAATTTTCTCATCGTTTTTTTTTATTGCTTTTTTTGGTAAAAATTGTTTTTTAAAAGATGTTTGTCCAAAATGTGAAAACACTTTTTCGGGTAAAAACACTAATTAGTTAGACATAGCATTTATCAGACATTTGATGTATGTGTATTCATAAAATAATTTTTCCTTTTAATCCGGTCATATTAGACATGTTAGTAAATGATGTTTAGTGTATTCCTTGCAGGATTCGTTTTTCTTTTACTGGAAAGTAGCAGGAAAAAAAATAATCCAGAAAGACATTTTATTTTAAGTAGTTACTGCGTCGCTTTCATCACTTAAAACCATCAACAAATCTATGTTTGATAAGTTCTTCAATGAGGGTAGGTCAAAATTTGGATTTTAAAAAATCAATCAATATTTAATTTCGTTCAACAAGCATTATGTTTTTTTGATCAACTTTACAATGAAGGTTTTAATTAAATTAATCCTTTGGATAACGACATATCTGAGATCATCCCTGATTTTATGACACAATCTTTCTGTATTAAAGTGAACTAAATTAAAATCTTCCATCAAAATTCCATGTTAGCTTTTGCTCCAACCAAAACAATAATGACAAAGTTGTATTTGTTTTGCAAGATTCTTTATGTGAATTTGTGTGTTGAAACAAATGTTGTTGTGTGTTTGGAGAGTGGTTACACCAATAATAATAGCAATAATAATAACAAGGGCAGACCTTACAGACCTCAGAGTGAGAGAGGAAATCACCAAGTCACTGAAAAGGTGGCGACCACCAACGAAAGAACTTTAACTAACAAACAGCCAATCAATTGTTTAACGAGCTCATTAACTCTTTTGTATCTAAACCGGCTGCATCCGGCCAAAATATTGTTTCTGTTTTATGTTCAAACTGGATAGATCCAACCTATCACACCTGCCCTACAATGTCATTCTAAAAACAAACAATCGTATCACTGTAATTCCAAATCTATGAAATAAAACATGATTAATTCAGAGAAATAATCTGAATGCTAAAGGGTTAAACAAAAGCTTGATTAGTTAGATGGTTACATATTTAACCAAATGACTAACAAGAAAGAAGCAGAATTGACCCAGTGTATGTGTTTGGCAGAAATGTTAGCATGCTGGGCGAAATGCGTAGCCGTATTTTGTCTGCCGTTACGTTCTGAGTTCAAATTCCGCCGAGGTCGACTTTGCCTTTCATTCCTTTGGGGTCGATAAATTAAGTACCAGTTATGCACTGGGGTCGATATCTGTCCTTGTTTGTCCCCTCTGTGTTTAGCCCCTTGTGGGTAGTAGAGAAATAAATTATGATTGGCATAACAACCCTTCCAAGAAACAACAAAATGCAAAAAGTTATTTTAGTTAAAAGTTTTCAATATTTTCAAAAATAACCAAACAAAAGACAATATATGTCAGTAGAAATATGGTAACAAAAGAATTGGTGAAGATTTGATCTGGTGTCTTTCCTTTTTTTTTATGAGCAAAATAAGTTTGTTTTCTTTTCACTGTTTTTGTCAGAAGAAAGTGTTTGCCTTTATAAGCTTTGCAAGCCCTCAATGACCAGTGAACTCAATATGAATGCTCTTATCATTTGTACAGTTGTAAGTTCATGTGCTGAGAATGAAATCCCAATGAGTTGATATTCGAGCAAGGAAAAATGTATGAGTATAGATGATAGGGTGAAGTGTTAATATTAGTTAATGAAATTATGCCATGTTTCAAGTTGTTCAGAAGATTCTTTCACTGAAAAATATTGTTCATTCAATTTTACTGCAGAACAAGTATATCGTTATGTTTAGGCTTTTTTGCCTCATTTTTTTCCCTCCACTTTTCAGTTGAAAATAAACCATAGCTGCTCAACATTTTACACTCAGGCTAAAGAGTCCAACGTTGAGATTTGGTTCAGTATATAATATCTCCAAGAAAATTCCAGTAAAAAGATTAAACACACGCACACAAACACTCACTCACTCTCTCTCTCTCTCTCTCTCTCTCTCTCTCTTTCTCTCACACACACACACACACACACACACAGAGTTATCCAGAGAAATTCGTTTCATTTTCATATTGTTGAGTATTTGCTTTTTCTTTTTTCCCTTTTTTTCTTCCTGAAACTTTCATGGAACTAAAATTTCATTCCAAATGGCAGAATATTTGTTTTTACCAATTTTGATGCTTAAAGCTTGTTGTCTTTGGAATGGTCAGGTGGCTTATATTTTGATGGAGCAACACACGCAAACTTTTGAATAAATTCAGTAAAGGCTTCTGAAATATAGAAAAATAAGTACATAGGATGAGTATAGATGTACACTTGTATATATATTACACACACATACACACACACACATGCAGATTAAGTAATACTCTCTTTACACTTTTACTTGCTTCGGTCAGTTGACTGCAACCATGCTGGAGCACTGCCATTATAGTCGAGCAAATCGACCTCAGAGCTTATTCTTTGTAAGCCTAGTATTCTATCAGTCTGTTTTTCCGAACCCCTAAGTTACGGGGACGTAAACAAACTAGCATCTGTTGTCAAGCGACGCTGGAGGGGGGGGACAAACATATACACACATATACATATTTATATATATACATATACGACGGGCTTCTTCCAGTTTCCGCCTACCAAATCCACTCACAAGGCTTTGGTCGGCCCGAGGCTATAGTAGAAGACACTTGCCCAAGGTGCCATGCAGTGGGACTGAACCCAGGACCATGTGGTTGGTAAGCAAGCTACTTACCACACAGCCACTCATTTCAAACAAGGCCAGCAATTTTAATTGATATCATCAACCCCAGCGTTTGATTGGTGCTTAATTTAGCAACCTGAAGGGATGAAAGGCAAAGTCAACCATGGTTGCATTTGGACTCTGTAAAGCCAGAAGAGATAATGCTGAGCATTGTGCTTAGAATGGTAACGGTTCTGCCAGGTTGCTGCCTTCTCGGAGTTTCATCTATGAGAATAAATAATGAATATAAATGCTGATATGGATTGAATGACGGATGGTTGGATGGGTCAATAGAGAGATTGATGGATAAACAGATAGAGTGAGAGAGAGAGAGAAAGAGGGAGGGAGGAAGAAAGATGGATAGATATATGGATAAATAAAGGGATAGATAGATATATAAAGGGTAAAGACCCCCTTCAGTCATGAATGACCATGGGATTGCACCTAGAAAGTTACCCTCCTAGACACAAGTCCGGGCAAGGTTGTTTATGGAAGGCCAGCAGTCGCCCATGCATACCAGCCTCCCCTCTCCACGCCACCAGTGTTATCCAAGGGAAAGACAAAGGCCGATACAGCTTGGCACCTGTGACGTCGCAACTCATTTCTACAGCTGAGTGAACTGGAGCAACGTGAAATAAAGTGCCTTGCTCGAGAACACAACACGCAGCCCGGTCCGGGATTCGAGCTCACAACCTCGCGATCGTAAGCTTGACACTCTAACCACTGAGCCATGCACCTTCACGAGGTAGATATATATATATATATATACATAAAGGTTAGTATCATCATCATCATCCTTCAATGTCCATTTCTCATGCGGGCATGGGTTGGACAGTTTGACAGGAATCAAATAAGAAAAACACTCATGCCAGCACCATGTAAAAATCACCCATTCTAGTGCCACATAAAAAGAAATTTCATAGTCAGTTTTGGCTTGGTCTCTGCAGCTGGATGCCTTCTCTAACACTCCACAGAGTGTACAGGGTGCTTTTTACGTGGCACCAGCATCCATACCAACGCTTTTAACATGGCACATTGGTTTTAGTATCTCATTTCTGCTGTGGTGGGTGTATCTTCTCGAGTATAGAAATGCACCACATATCCCAGTCCTCTGTCACCTCCTTTGTAAGGTTCAGCATTCTAAGATCTCACGGTGATTAAAAAACCGGTATATATAATTGAGGCAGTATTTAGTAAAAATAGCCATCTATGTATTATACTTAAGCAAGGTCGTTGCCAGTGCCACTGGACTGGCTCCTGTGCAGGTGGCACATAAGAAGCACCATTTGAGCGTGGCCGTTGCCAGTACCGCCTGACTGGCCCTCATGCCGGTGGCACGTAAAAGCACCCACTACACTCTCAGAGTGGTTGGCGCTAGGGAGGACATTCAGCTGTAGAAACTCTGCCAGATCAGATTGGAGTCTGGTGCAGCCATCTGGTTTGCCAGGCCTCAGTCAAAGGTGGTGGCCCAAGATGGCCACAGCCAAATGACAGAAACAAGAAAAAGAATGAGAAAAGATAGGTAAAAAAAAAGGCACACTTACCCATGCATGGCAACTGGACTTTGAAGTGGAGAAAAATGAAATAGAAGATAAGTCCTCCGATGATTAAAAGGAAGGCGTAGAGAAAACCCAAATCGGGATTTTGTACAATTGGTGCTACCACCAGATATACGGAGATGATGAGCATTACAACTGGTACAAGGATGAAAACCTTAAAAGAAGATAAAGGAGAAATTTTAAAAATTAATCTTGGTTTCATTGAAAACAAAAGGGATTAGCAGCTGAAAAATTTGATGAGAATTGTAATGCTTTATCTTTTATCGTGTATTTGTTTTAATCATTAGACTGTGGCCATGATGGGGCACTGCCTGAGAGAACTTTAGTTCAATGACGCAACCTCTGTGCTTATTTTCTTAAGCCTGGGCCTTATTCTATCAGTAAATTTTACCAATGTTACATGGATGTAAGCACACCAACACTGGTTGTCAAGTGTATATCTTCGTGCCTCTGTTTGCCCCCCCCCCCTGCTTGACAACTGGTGTTCGAGTTTCCATTCCCATAAGTTATCAGTTTAGAAAAAGAGATTCATAGAATAAGTATCAGGTTTCGAAAGCAAAACAAGTTCTAAGATCAATTCATTGAACTAAAAATTCTTCAAGGCAATGCCCCAGCATGGCCACGTCTAATAACAAAATCCACTACAGAAAAACTTAAATAAAAAGATGTCTAACATGTGTTCTGAAAATGCAATCTATAAACAGAAAAGCAACGACACGCAGAGACACAGCTTGCTTACCGTTGCTCCATCGGTTATGATGGTGAGTGTTCCAGTTGATCCAATCAATGGAAGAGGCTGCACGTGAAATTGCACGTGCAAGTGGATGAGTACACCACAGACATGTGTACCCTTAACATAGTTCTCAGAGCGATTCAGCATAACAAAGTAATGTGACAAGGCTGGCCCCTTTGAAATACAGGTATTACTTATTTCTTGCCAGCTGAGTGGACTGGAGCAATGTGAAATAAAGGGTCTTGCTTAAGGACACATAGCGCTGCCAGGAATCGAACTTACAACCTTACGATTGTGAGCCAAATACCTTAACCACTAAACCACGTTCCTACACAGGGACACAACATGATTTAACGATTAAGAAGTTCGATTTGTAACTATGAGGCACAGACATGGCTGTCTGGTTAAGAAACTTCTCAACAAACGTGGTTTCAGGTTCAATCCCATTGCATGGCATTCAAGGAACATATCTTCTACTGCCAATCCAGGATGACCAAATCCTTGTGAGTTTTACCAAGTTCAATCAGAATCTGAAAGAAGCTCTTCATGTATGTATATATTTGTATGAATGTATATATTGTATGTATGTTTATATCTGTATGTATGTATATATTTGTATGTATGTATATATTTGTATGTATGTATATATTTGTATGTATGTATATATTTGTATGTATGTATATATTTGTATGTATGTTTATATTTGTATGTATGTATATATTTGTATGTATGTATATATTTGTATGTATGTTTATATCTGTATGTTTATATTTGTATGTATATATTTATATGTATGTATATATTTGTATGTATATATTTGTATGTATGTTATATTTGTATGTATGTTTATATCTGTATGTATGTTTATATCTGTATGTATGTATATATTTGTATGTATGTATATATTTGTATGTATGTATATCAGTGCTTTTCAAACATTTTGCTGGAGCGGAACCCCAAGAAAACATTTCACTGGCTCGAGGAACCCCTGTGCAATAATTTAATAGTCTTATGCACACATATCTGCACAGGAGAATTAAAAATTACTGCCGATTTTAGCAGTTTTGTAACTTCTTGCGGAACCCCTGGACTGTACTGGCAGAACCCTAAGGTTCCGCGGAACCCTGGTTGAAAACTACTGATGTATATATTTGTATGTAAGTATATATTTGTATGTATGTATATATTTGTATGTATGTGCTCAGTTCCTTCTTTACTGATCAGCAGGTATTGTCTAAATGATGCAATGCGACATTCAAAGGCTGTTTTCTCTGACCTTCTGCCTCTGCCACCATCACTTCATCTCACATAAGAGGGCAACGCCTGGCGGACAGGTGTGACAAAGGTTGATCGACACCAGCAGCTTGCTGCAACCAGCCTCATAACTTCCAGTAAATGTGTTGAGTGCCTTTCTTTCGTTTATCTACTCATTCGTGGGTATGTGTGTGAGTGTGTGTATATATATTTATAAATATATATATATAGTTCGATTTGAAAACCCCACTAGAATGGCAGAAAGCGCTAATATATGATATATGATATAAGTTATATGATGTATAAAAACATGTAATATACAAATAAATATCTGTAAATATAAAACCATTCGAATTTCTGAGTACCTCATTTCTTCTAATATAAAATACCTGTACATCATCTCCAAACCTAATATATTTATATATATATAAATATATACATATATGTATGTATGTAGTATGTATGTATGTATGTATGTATGTATGTATGTATTATGTATGTATGTATGCATGTATGTATGTATGTATGTATGCATGTATGTATGTATGTATGTATGTATGTATGTATGTGTGTATGTATGTATGTGTGTATGTATGTATGTGTATGTATGTATGTATGTATGTATGTATGTATGTATGTATGTATGTATGTATGTATGCATGCATGTATGTATGTATGTATGCATGTATGTATGTATGTATGTATGTATGTATGTATGTGTGTATGTATGTATGTGTGTATGTATGTATGTGTGTATGTATGTATGTATGTATGTATGTATGTATGTATGTGTGTATGTACGTATGTATGTATGTATAGGAGAGTATTGTAGATCGCTTGAAGCATTGTGTATTGTTTGTAAAGAATAAAACGTTTTGAATGGTACAACATTCAAAGTACTGGTAGTCAGTACTTTTCTGGCTTTCATGTTCCAAATATTGGCACTAGCACTGGTACTACAAAAGCATTATGAGATATGGTTTTGTTAAATGCAGACAGCTCTGAGTTTCATATTTCCCATAGTCTACAGAAGTACTCTTTTGTTATTCTGACTTTACTCACTGCACCAATGTATGTAAATACTCTCATCGATTTCATATGCATGTGTGTGTGTGTCTCCTCGTCTCAATAACATGATATTTGTAAATGAGCATCCCTGTCATCCAAGCAGTGTTATTTATTCCTAATGTTCCGTGGAAATATATCTGCCCATAGGGAAATATTATCTTGCTTCAAAAACAGGTGAGGATTGGTAACAAGAAATATATCCACGTCTGCATGTGCGTGTATGTGTGTGTGTGTGTGTGTGTGTGTGTGTGTGTGTGTGTGTGATTGTCTACTTACCTTGAAAGGTCTGGGCTCATCTTTCTTTGTAAACCTCATTACTATAAGCGATAAGAAAGCCAGTCCATAGAAAAGCCAGGCAGTAAAACTGAAGAAATCAATTAGTGAAGATATTTCTCCTGGTATTATCATGATCAAAGCAATTATTGCCTGCAGATAAAGCAAAGAATTCAGTATTAGGACAGTTATAGTACAATGGGATGTTATAATTGTTTGGAACAGACATGGAAACAAAGGAGCTCCATCCATGACGAAGCTGTTCAATTTTGTTTCTTTTATTTCTTTTACCAGTTAATATATTTTTTCTGATACAGATTTTATTTAAAGTTCATTAGAGAGAGATTTGAGATTTGGAGGAGACATGAGGCTCCCTCATTGGTTCCAAAACAGGGCCTGGATATGGCATCACAAATTTCAGCAAACAGAACTAAAACATGAAATACAATCATTCAATAAAACTGGGTAAGATAATTCACTAAACGCTTGCAATTTTGATAGATTTGCATGTTTGGGGAGCAAAAAGTGTACAGTATGTACATCATATGTTACACACATACACATTCTCTCCCTCCCTATTTATATAATCAGTCGTTCATATATCTGAAAATGAAGCACATTCTAAAGCATTATAGCAGAAATATATTTTGTAAGAAGTTAAATGTTACGGGGCTGGTCATAAAGTGACCATTGGTTTCGTACCTATAAAGTGCTTAGCCGCATAGGTGACTCTGATGTATCGACTCTATGACCACCCATGACACTTCTTTATACAATCATAAGACTTTTCTATTTCTATTCCTGAGCGCTATACTAATACATTTGTTTGTTTGTACTCCACCTGCCTTCGTCTTTTGTTTTATTTCCCTTTATATATATATATATATTATATATATATATATATATATATATATATATATATATATATATATATATATATATACGCTTCTGATAGTCGTCCCTTGCCATGGTGGGTGCCTTTCTTACGTTTGTCTACTCACTCCGTGCACTGGTACCTTACAGGTGAGATCCCGTGCAAACAGTTGTGGTGCATCATAGGTACATATGTGTCATCTCATATAACTTGTCACAAGGTATATAATTCTTTATTTGCTGTTTCACTTATTTACATATCAATCCATTTTAGAAGTTGTCGTGTGCTGCACATTTATACAAGGAACTGTGAAGGGGCTTTGAGGCTTTGAACAACACACTACAAGGTGTGTACCTGAATGGTAAATCATTACTTATATATATTGATATTTAGCAGAGGGAACAGAATGACTCAGGGACCAAGAGTTTCATGTGTTGGCACTTATCAGCCACAAAACTTTCGGCACTTGAGTCACTCTGTTACTTCTGCTAAATATTAATAAAAATACACATATACCTATATTTTGAGTTCTATTTTCCTTGTTTCCATCGCCATACCCGTGTATATATAAGGTGCAATGGTTTATTCAAGACCTGACCAGAACCATCCAACTTATTTCCATTCAGCTTTCAAGCCTCACAGCAGAGCTTGGCTCAATGCGGTGCCATCACTTGCAACTGGCACTCAGCTTGATAATGACTACCAGTGCATTGGCATTTCCTTGAGGTTTGGTCTCCAGATCTGAGAGCCTCATGGATGCTACTTCGGATCCACAGTGGATTCTTTCAGCCTCACTCCACTGTCCTGCCGTCATAGTGCTGACCACTTTCTATGCCACCCTTAACAAGATCATAAATCAGGGCCTAAATGCCACAGGCTTCCCTTTCCAGCTCGAATCTGCAGGGCAAGACTGAGGGGATGGTAAAAGGCTGGATGGTATGACAATTTTCCCGTTTCGTGTTGGTAGGTCCCTCATCTGGGATGCCACAAGCTGTGACACCTTCCCCTGTGTTGTCAGCTACCAGCCCAGGCTCTGTTGTTCGTCAAGCTAAGAAAAACAAACTGTCAAAGTATAGGTCACTCTCCGACAGGTTTATGATCGAGCCTGTGATAGTTGAGACCTCCGGTGTTCTCGGTCAGGACAATCCATCCTTCAAAAACTCCATGCTTCCTGAAATTTGTGAACACTACTCTTGAAATATATATATATATACACACACACATGCATATATGCATACATATACGTACATATATATGTGTGTGTGTGTGTGTGTGTGTATGTATGGGTATAGGACGTCAAAAAACGTAAACAACATGAAATACGCAGACGAACTTGGCTATGTGAACAACGAGAGGAACAAATGGTAAACAAGACAAGTAACATAAAGAACAACCCTTCATCAGTTGTTGGCTGTCCATCAACTCCTCATTTCGAGCAATTAACAACAATATGAGGCTTCGAAAGGCAGTTGCTCCCGTGAACCAAAATAAAATTTGGGATTTGTGGAGGGTCAAAGTTGGTAACAAAAGCAGGACAGTGGAGACATATAACAAGCCAAACTTCGTAAACAACGGAAGATATATCACAGTCCTATCCAAGAGGTAATTGAGATTTGTCTTTACATGTTCAGCCAGGGCAGGTTTGAGTCATCTGTTACTTATTGATATACGACTTGACATTAACAGGACATAAAAAAGAAACTTTTATTGTGTGTCTGTTAAAGATTTTACTGTGTCTATGGGTTCTAGTGGTTAGAGTGTCAAGCATCTTGATCGTAAGATTGTGGTTTCGATTCCTGGACCGGGCGACGCATTGTGTTCTTGAGTAAAACACTTCCTTTCATGTTGCTCCAGTCCACTCAGCTGGCAAAAATGAGTAACGCTGCGATGGAATGGTGTCCCGTCCAACTGGAGAACACATACGCCATTGAAACCAGGCCCATGAGCCCGGCTAGGCTTTAAAAGGGCACATTTATTATTTATTATGGGTGCTAGGAAAGTGGATATCTACTAAGTGCAAGAATCTTCTACCTACATTTATCTTTCGAATTTTATATACCGTGATAAGAGGGATTCAATAACCCTTTCGGTTTTAATCTGGAAACTTAAAGACGAAAGGATCAATTTCGATATCGAGTGACAAATCCTCTCTAAATCCAAATCCTATATTAACGGGGTCTAAAAAACCTTCTGTGTGTTCTATTGAAAAATTGTATCTATTGAAAAACATGAGAACTTCCAACTGAATACATAAATTCAAGGAACGAGATTTTTCTGGTATGCCCATATTTCAGGAAACACATATTGTCGGAATTTAAAGGTAGTCCACCGGACACATAATAAACTATTGACAACTGGTTTACGTCTGTTTGACATTGAATTAGTGTAACGTTGGTTATCTTTCTTGGGGCTTTCTTTCTTGTCTTCTTTACAATTGTCTCTCGTTTAATTGTTTTTTACTCAAACTGACAAACGGTCTTGTTTTCATATTAATAAGTAATGGAATGAATTCATCATCATCATCATCATCATCATCATCGTTTAACGTTCGTTTTCCATGCTAGCATGGGTTGGACGGTTCGACCGGGGTCTGGGAAGCCAGGAGGCTGCGCCAGGCTCTAGTCTGATCTGGCAGTGTTTCTACAGCTGGATGCCCTTCCTAACGCCAACCACTCCGTGAGTGTAGTGGGTGCTTTTTATGTGCCACTGGCACAGGGGCTAGGGTAGGCTGGCAAACAGCCCCGATCGGTTGGTGCTTTTTATGTATCACCGACATGGACGTCAGTCAGGCAGCGCTGGCATCAGCCACGTTCGCATGGTGCTATTTGCGTTCCACCGGCACGGGTATCATAACTACAACTTCCATTTGATTTTTATTTTGATGCTGATGTTGACGTACTTGACTCAATAGGTCTTATTATTGATAAATTATTATTTCGCCCTGGGTAGCTGTAATTACAAGATTTGTGGGGATTTTTTTTAAAGATTATCTTTAATCACTTCACTGATCAAGTGTTTTTCTACATGTTAAAGCTTTACCATACGCATGCATACATACACACATACATTGTAAACAAACTTATAAGCCCCAATGTGTTGATATTCTATAGAATATAAAAGAATTTGTGAATGCAGGAAGATTGTGAAGACAGCTTAGAAAATTGGATCAACACCTTTACAAGGCAGCAAATACCAATTGGAGCCTTGCTGGTCACTTCTAAGGGCATTTACCTGATTTTCTAAGCTGTGTTCTCAGCCTTCCAGCGCCCAGGAATTTCTTTATTTTCACTACCCTCTTTCTCTCTCTCGCTATATATATATATATATATATATATATATATTGTACATACATTTAGTCACTCACTCACACGCATATGTATGCATGTATATATGTATGCATATACACACATAATTTAACAACACAATAGAATGAACATCTGAGAATACAGAGGTATCATATACTTGACTTACTAAGAATATAAGGGAGATGACAGGAGTTTTCTTCCTGATGTGAAGATAGGAGAGAACCTGTGGGAGATGACCCTCTCTGGCTGCAGCGTAAGTCAATCTAAAGATTACAAGATGAGACATTTATTGTAACAGTAAATACAGTAACAACAACACATACAATATCACAAATGTTTATATATATTGGGTCGTCCGGAAAGTTTGTGCCGTTTTATAGTAGCTTACCTTTCGACTTATTTTAGAACATGGTTGAGTTCATAAAATAGGATTTGACTACACCTCCATTTAGAGCACAGTTTAAGCTATCTTTTCGTGGAAGAAGGCTTATGTTCCTATAACCTGTGTTAATTCTGTAACCCTTTAAGATGGAAGATAAGAAAGTTCATTTTTGGCACTCGATGCTTTGGGAACCAGACAAAAATTGCTGCCGCTCGGCTGGGATGTGTTACCCCACCCCCCATATTCACCAGATATTGCTCCTTCGGATTTCCACTTATTCAGGTCTCTGAAGAATAGTCTTAATGGTAAAAATTTCAATTCCTTGGATGACGTAAAAAGATACCTCGATGAATTCTTTGACATGAAACCCCCTCAATTCTGGGAAGAGGGTATTTTCAAGTCAAAGGAAAGATTGAGACGCATTGTACAACAAAATGGTTCGTATTTAGTTGATTAAAAATGCAATGGCAAGTATTTATTGACCTTTTTCTTTCCTTTAAAAATCAGCACGAACTTTCCGGACAACCCAATATATATATTTATATATATATATATATATATATAACGGAAGGGAGAACACTATAGATAAGTAAATTAAGTAACATAACAAAACAAGTATTAAGGATTTCTCACAATAAAAATAACTAATATTGTTATTTTTGAATTAAGTGACTATAAATAGTATATGTACAAATTTTATAATTCTTTGAGAATTAACAAAATAATATTGTTGTAATAATAATATAACGTATAAACTATACAATACTATAATATTTTGGTTATTAAATTTATTTATTAAGTGAAATAAAACTAATTATCTATTATAATTGTTATCGTTATTATAATTATCATCAATTAATTAATAAATGAAATGGAAGTATTAATACATTTATTTATTTAGTATAATGAAAACATCTTATTTGTGATATGTAATTAATATTAATTCTAATATAATGATGTATATAACAGTAACTACAAGTATACGAGAATAGCATTAAAAAGATCAAATTCTGAATTAATCTGCCAACAATTTTCCAAATCCAGTAGAATAATATAGATTAAGATGATAAATCTTACAGATATACATATACACACACACACACACACACACACACACACACACACACACGCACGTATATATATGTATACACATTCATACATATACATACACACACATATACATATATACACACACACACACATATATGCACTTATTCAAAACACATACAAATACCCTCCCCTCACACATATATATACATACATATGAATATAGAGACTTCAATAGATATACTTGTACATGTACATATACATGCATATACACATACAAATACACACACACACACATATATATATATATACACACACACATGCACACACAAACACACACACACACATATATATATACATATATATATGCACAAACATATGCAAAACAAGCTATAAATAGCATCAGATAAATACAAACAACATGTACCCATGTATACAAATATATATATATATGCATATACTCAAATATATGATTATTCGTATATACATATACATGTACACATATAAATGGATACATATGAGTACAAATATAGACACTTAATAAAATTTTCTAAACACATATTTAGAATAGTGTGTACAAGATAGAACGCTCACACGTCTTTCATTAAGCAATTTCTTCTTAGATGTTAATAGATTTAATGTCCAAGGCAATTTGGTGAAAGGGAAAAAGGAGAAAGAAAGATATTAACGGAAAATCAAGAGTGGAGAAATATAGCGTGATAGATGAATTGGAATAAAGCTTAAAAGCATGGAAATAGATATATGCAGTGGAAATGAAATGTAAGAAGGTAGTTAAAGGTCAAATTTTATAGATTGGTAGAAATTACTTATAGGAACTAAAGGTATGTTTTTGCCAATGTTTATAATGATAAATGCATTCTTTAAACAAGTTCAGAAGAAAATTCTCTGAAAGCAGGATGAGAAATTGTTCGTCATTACAGAGCGGACAAAAAGATTTACCTTTATCATATGGGAAGGATCTAGATAGAATATTCCATTTCATATCAATTTGTTTATTATGTTCCTTTAGTGACCAAATTAATTTATTAATCCCAGAATTTTTGTATTTATTGATATGTAGAGTAATTGTTAGATATTCTTTTCATCAAGTGAGATGATGAACTACCTATGTAAACAAGACATCAGAACCAGAAGTAATTTTCTCTCTTCTCTTCCTTTCTTCACTACCTTTATAATAAACAAATTTATATGAAATGGAATATTCTATCTAGATCCTTCCCATATGATAATGTTTCCCAAGGCCTCACATTTTGGAGAACAGGTATAACTGATCAGATTGACTCCAGTACATAACATTGCTGGCGTTGTATCAGAATTTGAGACCCATATCAGCTGTCGACAAGGGTGCCAACACATGCGAGACCAATAGGATCGCTGTTGCAGAAGACCGCAGATAAGCCAGGAAGAATGGGCCCAGATTGGCCTCACTAGCCATCTGCAGACTCACAAAACAAGCCCACCCCCACCCCAGGATGACTAGATGGTCTTCGTCGCATCGGTGGACAAACTACATCGCTCCAAATAAAATGCAAGAACCTACATGCAGAAAATAGGAAAATATTTTGATAATCATGTAATAAACTTCACTGCCATTACCGTCATCATTGACATCATCTTCAACACCACCATCGTCACTTTCTCATCCTCCCCACCTCCATCTTCATTAATATAACCATCATCATAAACATCGTTACTATTATTAAGATGAAACAAAATATGGGCTGGAAACTTATACTCACCGCCCACTTGTGAAACAAATTCCATTTGTTGCGCCAAACGTTGACATGGCCACAGAAATTGGTATTATAATGGCAGCAACCCCAAGAACTCGATCAGCCCATAACTGGAAAAAAATAAGTATTCTTTAGAAATTTGCATCTTGAAGAATTTGTTTTATTTGTTTTTTGTTTTGTGTTTGACTGATTAATTAAAAAGAAGAACAAAAACAACATAGATCATATCCAAACCTTGTGGTGGGGTGCAGGAACTATCAGACCTGAATGTCATGTAAATAAATATAAATTTGTAACTGTGTACATTTTAAAAAATTTATTACGGAAAAAGACAGACAACAGTAGATAGAGGAACAGGGATAAATTGATAGATAGACAGAGATGGATAGAGAGAGTGACTGATAGACAGAGAGAGATAGAATGACAGATAGACACAGAGAGAGAAGCTGATAGACAGAGACAGACAGGCGGATTGACAGACAGATAGAGATAGATGAAAATAACCAGATATACAGTGTATAGATTTACAGTTAATCACACGGGCACTTTAAATTTCTTTTAAAACATTTTATTACATTTATATTTCTATCTTACAATTAACTAAATTAGCAAAGAATAATGGTTTCATATTTTTTTCTTAATAAAGATCTAAACTTTTAATATATGAATGTGAAAGAGATATTTGAATAACTGTAAACCTACTTTTGAGCCATCCTGTATAGAGATAGAGGTAAACAAATAGAGACAGGTGGTCTGATGAACAGAAATACCTATTCACTCTTTAGTTATTTCAGTTATTGGACTCGGGCCATGCTGCTCACTACCTTGAAGTGTTTCATGAAATATTCTTTTCTACTCTAGGCAAAAGGCTCGAAACTTTTGGGGTGGGGGCCAGCAGATTAGATCGACCCCAGTACGCAACTGATACTTAATTTATTGACTCAAAAAGAACCAAAGGCAAAGTCAACCTTGGTGCAATTTGAACTCAGAATGTAAAGACAGATGAAATACCACTAAGCATTTCGTCCAGCGTACTAATGTTTCTGCCAGCTCACCGCCTTTCCTCAATCAAATGTTATATTATGTATTATACTATTGGGATCTGTGGAAATTCCACTGAACAAAAAAAGATAAGAGAAGCTATTTAAGAAAGAAAGGATGATTTTTAATTTTATTTTACCAAATTATTTCACTTCCTGTCCCAATAATATATTATATGATTTTAAAACTTCCCTCTGCTAAGCACTTCAAATTTCTATTCCTCTCTTCTTCAACAAACTTTTTAACCATGTAATTCCCCTCTTCATAACATTTCTCTCTTTCTCTTCACCTTTCCTTCCCCACCCTACAGTACATCATTACCACTTCTCTCTCCCACTTTTCTCTCATCTTTTTCTCTCACTCTTCACCTCTCCCTTCAACTAACCATGTGATGCATTTGGCCTTAGTGTATTATTATACTCCTCTCTTCTTTCTTCTCTACTCACATTTCTTCTCCTGCCCCCTCTCACTTTTACTCCACCTTTCTAACTAACTAAAGTCTAATGGTCAAACAAACAAGCAGACTATTATTTAGATTGTATCATATTGAGCTACTAAATAACAGTTTTTAACTACTGTACAATCAATGGCTATGTCACCAATACCAGAAAGTAACTGCCCAACATTAAAACCAACATTCACAGCTTTGAAATGGCAACCCATATAAAACAGTGCCCCAAAGGTAACAGAGTTCTATGTAATTTGTTCATCCTGATCTGGGTATCAGGTGCCAAGCACTGCATTACATTTTTTCATTGTGTTTTGATGTTCGAAATTATTTTGATATTATGAGTGTCTCCACTTCCCCAATCTACATTTCATTGCTAGTCAATGGCTTAACATGGTACAGGTCTTTAAATTTCTTCATCAGTTTCTAGTAAGCCCTCAAATAGATCAAGTACTGATTTCA